>NC_056730.1:1139952335-1140059835 GCF_019279795.1 Protopterus annectens
AGATCTAGGTGCTTCCTTTCAGACTGCAGACATATGTGATGGCCTTATGATTGTCTCTAGTAGATGTGGCCAGTTGGGACTCAAAGTTTGCTTTGGAGGATTTCACTAGTGCTCTTATTTGCTTGTTCAGACTAAGGAGAGACTGCTTCCAGGTGGGCATCTGCTCCTTCTTAGTCCTGGACAGCAATTTGTTTTCCTTTTGTTATAGAGTTTATTTATTGCAGATGTCCACCAGACAGGTTTACTCTTCCTTGCAGATGACAATTTAGTCCTGTCAGGTATTCCTGATTCCATGCATCTATATAAATGCTTGTGTAGTACTTTGATGTAGTTTTGGATATTAGTTCCAGTTCCTACAGTGGGGGAGGGGGTTGTGAAGCTGTTTATACCATCCCTCAGGAGGCTGTAATCAGGTTTGGAGAAATGTTTTGTTTGATCCTAGATAGAGGCGGGTCGGGGGAGATGCTGCCTTTGAAAGTGATCACTTTATGGTTGGTTCTCACCAGGGAGGATGATACTGTAGGAATGCTGCAGTGGTTACTCATGTTGGTTAATACCAAGTCCAAAATATTATCACCTCTTGTGGGGGTATCAGTTAGCTGTTCCAAGGTGTTTGCATTGACAAAATTGAGGCATCTCTGGGCATTTGTGTTCTGACATGAGTAGTTCTTCCAATCTATGTTTGGGTAGTTAAAGACACCCAGGATCAGGGTAAAGGGTTGAATCTTGATCAATTTGAAGAGGTCCAGATAGGCGGATCGGGCATATTGAGTCAGAATTAGCTAGCTATGATTTGAATAAGGGTCTTTACAATGGTTAACTGCACCTGGAGTGTCTCCTGTGCATCATACTGTTTCACCAGCCTGGAAGTGTGTATGTCTTTAATATATATATTGAATCTCTACCTCCTTTGGCTTTACTGCCCACAGTTTGGGGTCTGAATGTATAATAGGGTGAATAACCAGATAAGGCTGGGGTGCTCTCCGCAGCTTTGAACCAGGTTTCTGTAACTGCTCAGATGTCAGCATTTTCCAGGGTTAAGAATGCTTGCAATGAGTGCAGTTTAATGTTTAGACTCCTAGCATTTAGCAGCATTACCTTTAATTTGCAATTTGTTGAAATTTTTATGTTGGTAGTTTTAACCTTATCATTTTTCCTAAAAAAGGCACTGTGGGGGATGCAAGAGCCTTTGCCAGAAGCCTGAAGCCCAAGTGAGACAGATACAGGCCATCTCTGGCAAAGCACTGTGGTCTATTGATCATATCTTCCCAGGCTATCAGGTACTGGATCCCCCCCTGAAATGACACCAGAAACCAAGTCAATTGTTAATGTCAATCATTTTCTGTTTGTATTGAGACATCATTCTGCGTTATGGTAGAATGCTGCTTACGGCTAAGGACACACCCACCTGGGACATATATTCAGTGAGCTCAATCATGTCTCTCTTCATATACTCCAGGGAGGCATGTCTCAAGTAATTAACACCAACATTGGCTATGACAGAGTCATAACAGTACCTGTTGTTGAGACACTTGAGTGCATATACAATATGGTGGATTCTGGCCCCCTGACAGACGACTAACCATGACTTTCTCCTTATCCAGCCTGGTGAGAGACATATCTCTGTGTCTCACAATGGAGTCTCCTATGACTAATATGTTGAGTTTACGGTTAAGCCTTAGTGGTTGCAAGACACAGGTGTGTGGAGTCTGCTTGGTATGTGGTGTGGAGGGCTGTGGAGATTGCTTGTGTTTTTGACTCAGACGTCTCCTTTGTTTGGGTATGTTTTTGTTGAGGACTTCCGCATATGTGGGTGAGTGTTGTGTAGTTGTGGGTGGTGTTTCAGGTGTAGTGATTGCATTGACAACCTTCTCAGTGCCAGATATACTGGCTTGTGAGGGAGACAGCATAGACTCTAGGCTCCTGATGTAATTGCATCTCTCACAAATTGTGTTCCTAGGTGGTAGTAGTAGATGATTGCCTGTGTACATGAGGCAATTACTACACTGTCTTAGGATGCCCATATCAACCAGACTGGCAGGAGAAACTGTAGGAAATTGTCTATACATATTTGTCAGAATCTGAGGGAGAAAGCCCCGGGATCCACACCCCCACCATGGGCAACAATATCCTAGATCTAGTCATTACCAACATGAGTGACCGGTGTTCCACACCTGAATTCAACACCTCATTGGTCAGATCCGACCATAAGCTAATTACCCTAGATATCCACATCCTGCCCCTGCCCCCCATTAAGGAAACCATGGTAAAAAAGTTCTCCAAAGCCAACTTCATGCTTCTTAAGACAGAAGTGGTGAACTTCATGACACCCATGCAGATGGACAATACATTTACGACTACTGAATCCTACACAATTGCACTTTATAAGCACTTACACAAGTGCATGGATCATGCTATCCCAAACAGAACCAAGACGCTATCCTCCAAAAAAAAGGAAGCCAATCTTGTGGTCCCCTGCCATAAACAAACTGTACAATAAAAGAAAGAAACTGTTGCAAAAGAGAGTAAAATCCCATGAGTGGAGGAGCTCCCTGGTCAGCCTCATTAAGAAGCTGTGATCCCTGATAAAATCCTCCAAAGCTAGTTGCAAAAACAAAATTGCCACTGATTCTAAAAGACAACCACAAAGCATTCTATATCTATGTCAGGAATCTGAATGGCAACACTCAGAATTGCTCTGAGTTACAGCACAATGGCACTAAATATACAGACCCAACTAATATTGCCAGCATCCTGGCAGATAAGTTCAGTGCTAACTTTACCCCCCTCTCACCCCCTCATGCCCTAAAGAGCCCATCTCTATACCGGAAGAATGCAAAGTTCCTGTAATCACAGCTGCACAGGTAAAAACCACACTCTCCAAAGCCAAGAACACAGCATCCATGGGACCAGACAATATCCCAGGCTGTGTTCTTCACGAACTAGAGAACGAACTGGAACCCCACCTAAGTACCATGTTCAATTATAGCCTCACCTCAGGCTTTGTGCCCACTGAATGGCGCACAGCAATAGTTATCCCACTCCACAAGGGGGGAGTCACCACAGACCACGGGAACTACCACCCCATTAGCCTGATGAGCCTGGTTTCCAATCCATGGAACGTATCTTCATGGAACTTATAATCAGACATTGGTAATCTCCAAACTCTAGACCCCACCTAGTTCGGGTTTGTAAAAGGCAGATCATGTCTCCTAAACCTAATAGACTTCTTTGAAGCAGTCAACAAAGCTGTAGACGAGGGTAAGGTGGTTCACACAGCCTATCTAGATCTTGCCAAGGCTTTCAACACCATCCCCCACTCTGGAATTATAGATAAACTCACTAAACTAGGTATAAATCCCTATGTCACAAGATGGGTTGCCAACTGGCTCACTGACAGAACCCACACTGTGAAAGTAGCAGACTCCAGATCCGACTTCAGACCAGTGATAAGTCGAGTAACACAGGGTTCATTCCTGGGTCCTCTCCTGTTTGGTGTCTACTTCTCTCAAGTACAGGCTAACACAAAAAGTCTTTGGCTAACAAAGTCCGCAGATGATTGCAAACTAGGAGCCATAATCGAAACTCCTAACGATGTGGGCATCCTACAAAAGGGCCTCACTGAGACAGATGCCTGGTGTCAAAGCCATGGCCTCAAGATCAGTGCCAAAAAGTGCATTGTCATCCCCTTTGATAAAAACTCTGTACCCATGAACTACAACATAGGCGGTAGTATGTAGTATAAACTGGAAGGCACCACCACGTAAGAAGACAATTCTTTATTAAAGCAGGAGAATAAGCGCTTTCGCGTGCATCCACAAAGGCACGCTTCTTCAGATTCAATAAATAATAAGTAAAAACACATTCATTATATCTAAAATGCAATAATTGGAAAAAGTCATGATTGGCCAATACCATTCAGTTTTCACTTATTCAATTAATTGTAGCAGGGTGTAGCTTAAAAACACTTCGTGTTAAGGTTCTTTAGAAACCATCAAGTTCAAGTAATATAATATATGTCAAAAAGTCTATAGACTGTTGATCACAGATGTAGATATATAATTGACAGTTTAATACATTACTACCTATATGTTGGCAGATAAAGTATATAATGTCTATATTTAATATCATAAAAATAGTATTAAAACCAACAGATATATGCTTCAAAAACCAATGCCATTATTTTCTTAAAGAACCTATATTAGAAACAAATCATATTACTCATAGTATTTTCATGTATAGGCTCTATCCTTAATCATGCATATAAATTCAAGGAAATTCTATATATAGCTACCATCCATGAATAGATTATTTTCATGTATATATTCTATCCTTATTTATAATGAAAAATTCATGAAAGTTCTATATAAAGCCATCATAGATCTAATTACAGTATACAAGAGACTACTTTTTGATTGTAATTACATATAAATATAAATATATATGATATTGGTCATATTTCATGTTTATATACACATATAAATTTATATCTTATCAGAAATACTGATAAAAATTTTAGATGTTCTATGTAAAAGGTATCTTAGGCGGTAGTATACTTAACACTGAAAGTGTGATAAAAGACCTTGGGACACAGGTGGACAGTAGTCTCTCCTTTGATAATCACATCACCACAGTAGTCAGGAAATCCTTCTACGTGGCACACCTCATCACAAAAGGTTTCTCATCCATAAAAAAAGAGGTCATTGTTCTCCTCTACTCATCACTCATTAGACCCATTATAGAGTACAATGCTCCTTTTGGTATGTACCTCACAAGACATCCACAACAACTGGAAAGGATGTAGAAATACCTCACAAAGAGGATTACCGGCCTCAAACAGATGTCCTACGCAGACCATCTCAAAAAACTCCAGCTTTACTCCGTCACATATCACCTACACAGAGGTGATCTCTGTCTAACATACAAAGCTATGTCAAATCCAGAGCTGTTGGACATGCTCCACTTAAAGAAATCCCAATCATTCTGAGCTACATGCTCTAGGGACCTAAACCTTGTCACCACAATAAACAGAATATGCCGGAGGGATATATTCCTGTTCCAGAGACTTCCCATACTCTGGAATAAACTACCTATCTATATCAAACAAAGCTCCTCATTAGCACTCGTCAAGAAAAATCTTGACGATTGGATGGGAAATAGGAAATTCACCCCGGGGATCACTTCTGTGTCTTTGCTCGACAGTGGCACATGAAAATAATTTTCTTGGGTGGCAAAAGCCAGGGTACCTTTTTGGCTGGACTTGTATAGGCCCCAGGGCCGATAGCCTAGTACCTACCTATTAACCTATGAACCTATGAGAGCTAATGGGTAGGCCTAAAGCCCAAGTGCTTAAACCAAAATGAAGAGGCTTAGAATAACACTTAAAATTTAAACAGGCTATAAACAAGCAGTGATAAATGCAACAGGAAAGATGCAATTGAACACTTTAGAGAACAAGCAGCAACTAGCAGAAAAAGCAAGGTGAAGTAATAGAGTAGAAGGAGGAAAAACAAAACAGTAAAAGCAGCTGAATAATGTGCTTTTTTTTTTTTTTTTAGTAAAGTGGAAAGGGAGAGAGGAGGAACAGAAGACAATTCAAGGTTAAGGAACTAACAGGTTTGACCTTCCCAAATGAAGATGCAATTGAACACTTTAGAGAACAAGCAGCAACTAGCAGAAAAAGTAAGATGAAGTAATAGAGTAGAAGGAGGAAAAACAAATACAGTAAAAGCAGCTGAATAATGTGTTTATTTTTTAGTAAAGTGGAAAGGGAGAGAGGAGGAACAGAAGACAATTCAAGGTTAAGGAACTAACAGGTTTGACCTTCTCAAATGATTTCTGTATTAGGTAGAATGAGCTAATGAGATGGGACTGGAAGGAGTGTCCCTGATCAAATTTACAGTAGGGTGGGCAACTGCAAAAGCCACCAACTGTAAGAACACAACAGTAGTTGGTCAGGAGGGTGGAAGAAATACAATATTCAGTCAGCGGCCATCAAATATATAAATACAGACACATATAACTAAATAGATGAGTCAAGCTAATAAGTAAAACAGTGCAGTACTGTTAAGAAACCCTGAACAGTTACATGAAGTGCAAATCATATACTTATATCAGCTCTATATTTCCAAATTGTTTAAGAAGCACTCTCAGTCTGGCACAATGGAGCTTCTAGCAAGATAAGCAGAAATTCAGATAAAGGTAATATTTTTATTCCAGCAAGATAAAAGGCCCTTCTAAAGCCAAGCCTTGAGGCAATCAGATATTAACTCAGAAGATGCTTGACCAGTGGTTCCAATCTGGAATGAGATCACTACAAACTCTCTGCTGCCCTAGAGAGCTGTAAAGGACCCCCTGTGTGGAACCAGTTATTTCAAGCTAAAGTGCCTTACAACAGAAATAAAAATTTCAGCAAAGATCAGGAAACAAAATTCAATCAGAGGTCATCGAATATATAAATGCAGACACAGATAAGTAAATAATTCAGTCAAGCAAATAAATAAAAACAGTGCAGTACTGTTAAGAAACACTGAACCGTTAGATAAAGTGCCAAAATATACTTATATCAGCTCTATATTTCCAGATTGTTTAAGAAGCACTCTCACTCTGGCACAATGGAGCTTCTAGCAAGATAAGCAGAAATTCACACAAAGGTAATATTTTTATACCAGCAAGATAAAAGGCCCTTCTAAAGCCAAGCCTTGAGGCAATCAGATAACACAAAATCTGTTTAACCAGTGTTTCCACCCTGGAATGAGTTCACTAAAAACTATCTGCTGCCCCAGAGAGCTGTAAAGGTCCCCCTGTGTGGAACCAGTTAGGTCAAGCTAAAGTGCTGTGCCAAATGCCTTACAACAGAAATAAAAGAATTCAGCAAAGATCAGGAAACAAAATTCAGCCAGAGGTCATCAAATATATAAATGCAGACACAAAGAAGTAAATAAGTCAGTCAAGCAAATAAATAAAAACAGGGCAGTACGGTTACAAAACACTGACCTTTTGCGTAATGACTCTGAGACTTGTCACAGGCTAGGAATCAGGTAAGTCTATTTTAGGAGAGGTGGTTGCTGCTGAGCTTTGGGAATGGGGATCCTGCAGGAGGAAGTAAATACTTACTACTCATTTTGTTTGGTTATCATTACACCATCAACATCTGGTTCTCAGAGACTGACAGGTATAAATAGTAGTTTAATACCTGAAGAAACTAGCTTGTCAGGTGACTGTATGCCCAATCAGATAGTGATAATGCTTGAGTGAAGAGCTCCTATTAAAATGTCAAGACTTGTAATTCTGAGCAGTAATGCAGAAAAGACTGAAAAGATCGGAGAACAGTGAATGTTGAACATTGATTTTTCTCCTTTAAATTTGTTTTTGCAGGGGGCAAGCCTCCTTTAACCTTCCATATAAGGGGGGCAGGCTCCCTAGCCCCCACAACCCTTTATATACAAACTCTGAGACTGACATGCTTCAGAGAAAAAGGAATATTCTGAGGAACAGCCATGTTGGCCTTAGTGTTTATAAGTCTGCATTTTCACATATTTAGTCTCTGCATTTCAGGACTCACACTAATGAGTCTCAGCATTTCAAATGGTTACCATCAGTGAATATGTGGAAAAAGCTTGAAACTTGCAGTTTTTTGTGATTAGTTAAGAGTTTATTACACTAAAAACCAATAGAGCAAGGCAACAGAAAAATCAGATGAGTAAATTATAAAGTTATTAATGCTGTAGGGGACAGCTCTGTAATTGAGTATATCAAGACGGAAGGAAAGACTGGCCAGTTTTATTTTGCACCTTTGGCTTGCTTTGCAGTCATAAAACTTTATAAAAGTGTGACAGTCTTTTAACATCTAACAATCATAAACGCTATAAAAGGAAATTATTTCATTGTGGCCTTGCTTATGGCCTGTGAAAACAAAGCAAAAAGCTTTGAAATTGTATTTCACAGCAGAGGTTAAATCTTGTTTAAATAAAGTAAAACAGTTTTTTATACAAGTAAGGGCAAGCATGTAACAAATTAACAGTTTTAATGCCATCACTTAAGGTTTATTACACTCTGAGGCTTCTCTAACAACCAAGGACAGGATGTGAGCCTTCAGCAATTAAGAGAATACCATGTTAGGCATTTGTTCAAATTAGCAGAGTTTAAATGGTGTGCAGGTAATCATTCAGTTCCTGTGTCTTACTTTCAGTTTGTTAACTACAATTATTTATAGGTTGAGTTTAATAGTTAGAAATCACATGTTGTAAGGACTTTCTATAGCTCAGTTTCCATTTGCCTTTGATTTCATGTTAGTTTTTGTAAAATTTATCTCTGACTTTGGTACACGTATTTACCCCATTAAAGATACATGAAAGTGTAGCCAAAGTAGAAATTCTCTCTGGTGTTTAACACTGAGAGTTTAGTTATTAAATCAAAGGAATATGCTGTAGATTTTGGAATTGTATGTGAATAATAATGTTTGAGGAGTTGAGCATTATCTGAATTAATTCCCTGGTAATGCCCACCCTGGTTTTCATTACTAAACTCAGAGAATGTGCTAGCTGTTAAATTGCTTTGTATTTTTTTTTAGAATATGCTTTTTTATTATTTGTATGTGCTGGTGGAGGAAGTATTTTACATCTAAAATATAAATAATGCAAGTATTTCAATGTCTACACGTGCGCATGCACATTTTCAGACATTAGTGAATTGGTTTGTACCAGTATACATGTTCTCATCCTAGCCCTGCTTGTTAGCTTTCCATAAGGCACCTAGTATTCATGTGCCATCCTCTCTTCTACCACCTATACAGAACACTCCTCATCTTTGAAGTCACAGCGAGATGTCTAACTTCCTGGTTACTACAGCCAATTGGATGTGTAAGTCATCCAGTAGAGGCAGGACATGCAGCAGTGCTGGACAAAGGGTATGGGACATATGGGTAGTCATAAGTTATCATTGCATTCCCTCCAACTAACATTAGAGGCAGCACCACAAGGCAGATATCCTGATCCCGAGATGGAGGAGCCGGACATCATTTTACTTCCACCAGTTAGCCTTCCAGTATCTGTATCTGGGCTACTAATTGTCTTTTGTGATTGCCACAGTCAGTTCCGGCAGAGGATATTGTTTGCTGCCTGGCCTACCAGTATTTAAAGCATGATGTATAGAACAATTCCTTGTTTCCACAGACCCTGTCCTGTGTTCCACTGTGGTAGTTATTGTAATGTTTGCAACTGTGTGCCATTTAAATCATGCCGGCACACCCACTCAGGTCCAGAGCACTAGAGCATGAGACACCAGTGCAACATTCTAAAATGACATCTGAATATTTATGTAAACACATTTGTTTTTTCACACTCCCATGCAGGGGATCTGCATCTGCTACACCCCCAAACAGTTGGTGATACATCTACAATTGCATATCTCATCCTTACTCTTATGTCTTACTACCATACCAGTCCACCCTCCCGCAAACCTTCCAGGTCTGAGGCATTGGAGTACTAAACCAATCCATTAAAACTCAACATTTGATGCAAAGAAAACCCACTTTTTCATTTACACTCCTGTCTCCCTGTTACTCTGGCAGCTAGTCCCTACATGAACCCATATAGTAGTGATTTCTCTTAACAAATTACCACACGCAGATTTGGCAAATCTCTATAATCCACTAGCATGTTGTGCATTGTTGCAGTTACATGGCAGCAGTTTGTGGTCATTATTTCAGAATGACTGGGGGATTTTATAAGTGTTCTTTGTCTGGAGATAAAACAGTGCTACAATATGGGCTCTTCTAGAACCATGTGATATCTGTGAATCAGAGCAAAAGATCTTGATGACTCCAAAGGAAATGTTGCAAAGAAACATTTAACCATATTGAAGCTAAAAATTGCACTGATCACAGTAGACCAATTTCATTCACAGCCTGGGTGAGTAAAATCACAATCATAAAGAAAGCTATGAACAACATTAGAATAATTTGTGAAGAGCAGAAACAATACAAAACAAATTAAAAAAAATCCACACATAAATAGAAACCTTGGTTGCATACGTTGTTTACAAACCCAAGTTAATGTCAGGTGGGTTTTCATTTTTGAAGAAAGGATATTGAGAAAAAAAGAGACTGATCAGTGAGAATTTAAGGTATGAGTGTTTAGGTTATGTGACCCACCTGGTACTAATAATAAACAGCTGCAATACTATTTGTTTTGTTTTTTATCTGACTGGTTGTCTTCACCATTAACAAACCATAGCTAGATAAGTAAGGCACTTGGTTATTTTGAAAGAAATGATTCTGACTACAGATAACCAAAGTTCTTCAAAGTCCTGGTTTTAATATTAGGGTAAATGTTACTTCATATTTAACTTTTTTAATTTATTGGTATAAAATATTCATTCAGGTCAAAACGGTTTGTAATGCCGTGCAAACATACAGTTTGTGGCTTAATAAACTATGTAATTATGTATGCAAATGGTTAATCACATATGGCAATTTGACCAATAGATATTTAATACTAGTTTCAAAAATCTGCATATCCAAGGAAAGTAGTAGTAAGTCACTTGTTGTTTTAAGGCTCATGAAGCCTTTAAATCAGAGAAAATGGTTCAATATTCTGTAAAATTATTCTAACTACAAAGGATTAAGCTTTTCAAATGACATGCTAGCCATGTCATGTCATGTTTATTTTCATATTTTGCTACACTCTTAGTTCTGCATACCTTTGTTTAGCAAAGTTCTGCTGTACTTTTGTTTTACAGTGCCATAAGGACAGACCAAAGCTCATTAGGAACGATGCCCATATGGATTTACTTATACAGTATAATTCCAGGCATCATTCTGTTATTGGCTACAGACAACAACCACAGTTTGGGATGCAGCTTTAAATGTATGACTTAACCCACCATCTGTTCTCACACACCAGCTGACAGTACATGCCTATATGAAGGCATAATTGTGGAAATAAATAATTATCATACATACATATGAATCAATAGTAGGTAAAGGACAGAATGTGTGCTACATGCCACACTGGTGTCAAAGCCACACCCAGAGGTACATATGAATGTAATCGATTGTTTCATTATCAATGTGGCTAGATTGCCAGTCATAAGAGTGGCATCACAGAGCATGAGAGAACAGTAGCAGTGGAGTCACCCACTTCATCAAGATTATCAATTTCAGTGTCCCATTAGACACCCTGTACTGCCAGCAGCTGTGTTTATAAAGGGATGGATATGCACAGAGCAGACTGGAGCATGTTGTGCCCCTTACAGGTCAACTACTTTAATGCACCACATGAGCTGTGCATGTGGAAGCATGTAGGGTTCAAGTGAAGGCAAAAGCCTCATCTGCATCACCTTTGCTTAAGTCATTTGTCATTCAGTACAGCAATTATCTGCAATAGGTTATCCATCACTAGTGTTACATGCATCCTCTTTACTCAAGTCACCTGTTACTCAGTGTAGCAAACATCTATTTTGCATTATCCACCACAAATGTTATCTTCATTATCTTTACCTAAGTCACCTGTTACTGAGTGCAGCAGGCATCTATGTTACATCATCCACCCCCAATTTTATCTACATTACCTTTACCTAAGCCAACAGTTACTCAGTGAAAAAGGAATCTGTTACATTAGCTACCACAAATGTTATCTTCATTACCTTTACCTAAGTCACCTGTTACTGAGATCAGCAGTCCTTTGTGTTATATCATTCACCCCCATAATTATGTGCATTACCTTTACCTAAGCCACCAGTTACTCAGTGAAAAAGGAATCTGTGTTACATTAGACACCACAATTGTTATCTTCATTACCTTTACCTAAGTCACCTGCTACTGAGTGCAGCAGATATCTATGTTACATTATCCACCCCCAGTGTTATCTGGATTGCCTTTACCTAAGTCACCTATTACTCAGTGAAAAAGGAATCAATGTAATATTATTGGGTCTATATCACAACGTCGAAGGATAAAAAGAGCGAACACTCTTTTATCAAACACTAAAAATGAAAGCAGTAAATGTCAAACACATGGAGCAACAATTTTTTTATCCAGGGAAAAAAAATCTCTGCTCTGCAAAAAAAAAAAAAAAAAAACAAATCCAAACACAAAATAAAGTGGGGGGCTTCACTCCACAACTCCCCGATGTGGGGGGATTTGCCCCCCCACACCCCCTACATAAATATACCAACTCCGAGATTGCATCACAGTGGAGGAAATGGCAAAGTCCCGAAAACGGCCCAGTGATTTTTTTTTCCCTGGGAAAAAATTGCTGTTCCATGTGTTCTGCATTCAGTGCTTTTGACTTTTAGTGTTCGATAAAAGAGCGTTCGCTCTTTTTATCATTCGACTTAATGATATAGACCCACACTATCCAGCATAAATGATATCTTCATTACCTTTACCTAAATTATCTGTTACTGAGCGCACCAGGTAACTATGTTACATTATCTACAAGTGTTATCTTCATTGTCATTACCGAAGCCACTTGTTACTCGGTGTAGCAGGGATCTATGTTACATTATATACAACAAGTGTTATCTTCATTACCTTTACCTAAGTCACTTGTTACTCAGTGTAGCAGGGATCTATGTTACATTATATACAACAAGTGTTATCTTCATTATCATTACCTAAGTCACTAGTTACTCGGTGTAGCAGGGATCTATGTTACACTATCCACAACAAGTGTTATCTTCATTATCATTACCTAAGTCACTTGTTACTCGGTGTAGCAGGGATCTATGTTACATTATATACAACAAGTGTTATCTTCATTATCATTACCTAAGTCACTAGTTACTCGGTGTAGCAGGGATCTATGTTACATTATCCACAACAAGTGTTATCTTCATTATCATTACCTAAGTCACTTGTTACTCGGTGTAGCAGAGATCTATGTTACATTATATACAACAAGTGTTATCTTCATTATCATTACCTAAGTCACTTGTTACTCGGTGTAGCAGGGATCTATGTTACATTATCCACAACAAGTGTTATCTTCATTATCATTACCTAAGTCACTTGTTACTCAGTGTAGCAGGGATCTATGTTACATTATATACAACAAGTGTTATCTTCATTATCATTACCTAAGTCACTTGTTACTCGGTGTAGCAGGGATCTATGTTACATTATATACAACAAGTGTTATCTTCATTATCATTACCTAAGTCACTTGTTACTCAGTGTAGCAGGGATCTATGTTACACTATCCACAACAAGTGTTATCTTCATTACCTTTACCAAAGTCACTTGTTACTCGGTGTAGCAGGGATCTATGTTACATTATATACAAGTGTTATCTTCATTATCGTTACCTAAGTCACTTGTTACTCAGTGTAGCAGGGATCTATGTTACATTATCTACAAGTGTTATCTTCATTATCATTAACTAAGTCACTTGTTACTCAGTGTAGCAGGGATCTATGTTACATTATCTACAAGTGTTATCTTCATTATCATTACCTAAGTCACTTGTTACTTGGTGTAGCAGGGATCTATGTTACATTATCTACAAGTGTTATCTTCATTATCATTACCTAAGTCACTTGTTACTCGGTGTAGCAGGGATCTATGTTACATTATATACAACAAATGTTATCTTCATTATCATTACCTAAGTCACTTGTTACTCAGTGTAGCAGGGATCTATGTTACACTATCCACAACAAGTGTTATCTGCATTATCGTTACCTAAGTCACTTGTTACTCGGTGTAGCAGGGATCTATGTTACATTATATACAACAAGTGTTATCTTCATTATCATTACCTAAGTCACTTGTTACTCGGTGTAGCAGGGATCTGTGTTACATTATATACAAGTGTTATCTTCATTATCGTTACCTAAGTCACTTGTTACTCAGTGTAGCAGGGATCTATGTTACATTATATACAACAAGTGTTATCTTTATTATCATTACCGAAGTCACTTGTTACTCAGTGTAGCAGGGATCTATGTTACACTATCCATAACAAGTGTTATCTTCATTATCATTACCTAAGTCACTTGTTACTCGGTGTAGCAGAGATCTTTGTTACATTATATACAACTGTTATCTTCATTATCATTACCTACGTCACTTGTTACTCGGTGTAGCAGGGATCTGTGTTACATTATATACAAGTGTTATCTTCATTATCGTTACCTAAGTCACTTGTTACTCGGTGTAGCAGGAATCTATGTTACATTATATACAACAAGTGTTATCTTCATTATCATTACCAAAGTCACTTGTTACTCAGTGTAGCAGGGATCTATGTTACATTATATACAACAAGTGTTATCTTCATTATCGTTACCTAAGTCACTTGTTACTCGGTGTAGCAGGGATCTATGTTACATTATCCACAACAAGTGTTATCTTCATTATCATTACCGAAGTCACTTGTTACTCAGTGTAGCAGGGATCTATGTTACACTATCCACAACAAGTGTTATCTTCATTACCTTTACCTAAGTCACTTGTTACTCGGTGTAGCAGGGATCTATATTACATTATATACAACAAGTGTTATCTTCATTATCATTACCTAAGTCACTTGTTACTCAGTGTAGCAGGGATCTATGTTACATTATATACAACAAGTGTTATCTTCATTACCTTTACCTAAGTCACTTGTTACTCGGTGTAGCAGGGATCTATGTTACATTATATACAACAAGTGTTATCTTCATTATCATTACCTAAGTCACTTGTTACTCGGTGAAGCAGGGATCTATGTTACATTATATACAACAAGTGTTATCTTCATTACCTTTACCTAAGTCACTTGTTACTCGGTGTAGCAGGGATCTATGTTACATTATATACAACAAGTGTTATCTTCATTATCATTACCTAAGTCACTTGTTACTCAGTGTAGCAGGGATCTATGTTACACTATCCACAACAAGTGTTATCTTCATTATCATTACCTAAGTCACTTGTTACTCGGTGTAGCAGGGATCTATGTTACATTATATACAAGTGTTATCTTCATTATCTTTACCTAAGTCACTTGTTACTCAGTGTAGCAGGGATCTATGTTACATTATATACAACAAGTGTTATCTTCATTATCGTTACCTAAGTCACTTGTTACTCAGTGTAGCAGGGATCTATGTTACACTATCCACAACAAGTGTTATCTTCATTATCGTTACCTAAGTCACTTGTTACTCGGTGTAGCAGGGATCTATGTTACATTATATACAACAAGTGTTATCTTCATTATCATTACCGAAGTCACTTGTTACTCAGTGTAGCAGGGATCTATGTTACATTATATACAACAAGTGTTATCTTCATTACCTTTACCTAAGTCACTTGTTACTCGGTGTAGCAGGGATCTATGTTACATTATATACAAGTGTTATCTTCATTATCATTACCTAAGTCACTTGTTACTCGGTGTAGCAGGGATCTATGTTACATTATATACAAGTGTTATCTTCATTATCATTACCTAAGTCACTTGTTACTCAGTGTAGCAGGGATCTATGTTACATTATATACAACAAGTGTTATCTTCATTACCTTTACCTAAGTCACTTGTTACTTGGTGTAGCAGGGATCTATGTTACATTATATACAACAAGTGTTATCTTCATTATCATTACCTAAGTCACTTGTTACTCAGTGTAGTAGGGATCTATGTTACATTATATACAACAAGTGTTATCTTCATTACCTTTACCTAAGTCACTTGTTACTCAGTGTAGCAGGGATCTATGTTACACTATCCACAACAAGTGTTATCTTCATTACCTTTACCTAAGTCACTTGTTACTCGGTGTAGCAGGGATCTATGTTACATTATATACAAGTGTTATCTTCATTATCATTACCTAAGTCACTTGTTACTCAGTGTAGCAGGGATCTATGTAACATTATATACAACAAGTGTTATCTTCATTATCATTACCTAAGTCACTTGTTACTCAGTGTAGCAGGGATCTATGTTACATTATATACAACAAGTGTTATCTTCATTACCTTTACCTAAGTCACTTGTTACTCGGTGTAGCAGGGATCTATGTTACATTATATACAACAAGTGTTATCTTCATTATCATTACCTAAGTCACTTGTTACTCAGTGTAGCAGGGATCTATGTTACATTATATACAACAAGTGTTATCTTCATTACCTTTACCTAAGTCACTTGTTACTCGGTGTAGCAGGGATCTGTGTTACATTATATACAAGTGTTATCTTCATTATCGTTACCTAAGTCACTTGTTACTCGGTGTAGCAGGGATCTATGTTACATTATATACAAGTGTTATCTTCATTATCATTACCTAAGTCACTTGTTACTCAGTGTAGCAGGGATCTATGTTACATTATATACAAGTGTTATCTTCATTATCATTACCTAAGTCACTTGTTACTCGGTGTAGCAGGGATCTATGTTACATTATATACAAATGTTATCTTCATTATCATTACCTAGGTCACTTGTTACTCAGTGTAGCAGGGATCTATGTTACATTATATACAAGTGTTATCTTCATTATCATTACCTAGGTCACTTGTTACTCGGTGTAGCAGGGATCTATGTTACATTATATACAAGTGTTATCTTCATTATCATTACCTAAGTCACTTGTTATTCGGTGTAGCAGGGATCTATGTTACATTATATACAAATGTTATCTTCATTATCATTACCTAGGTCACTTGTTACTCAGTGTAGCAGGGATCTATGTTAAAATAATCACCAGCAGTATTATCTGCATTTATCTTTATTCACTGAAGTTATCTCTGATACATTAAACATCACCAGTAGTGCCTGCACCTCCTTTACCTTTATCAACTGTTACTCTGTACTGCAGGTATATATGTTACATTCTTCAACACAAATGTTATCTGCAGTACCTTTACCTACGTCACCTGTTAGTACAGCGAGTATCTATATTATCTGCATTACCTTTATTTTAGCCACTGTTACTCACTACAGCAAGCATCTATGTCATGTTATACACCACTACTATTATATGCATCATCTTCACCTAAATCACATTTTACTCAGTGCAGCAGGCATCTGCATTACATTATCTACCACCAATGTTGTCTGAGTTACCTTTATTTTAGTCACCTATTAATCAGTGCAGCAGGTGTTTATATTACATTATCCACCCCCAGTATTATCTGCATTACCTTTACCTTAGTCACATGTTGGTATCTATGTTACATTATCCACCATCAATGTTATCTTACCATGATTATATCTGCTATGGACAGGACCCTTTACATGCTGCATGATGTAGGAAGATCAAATATGGTACAACTATGAATCAGTGTTTCATACTGAGCATTATCTGGAGAGGCAGCTACACCTCTAATAAGAGCATTAGAGATGGTCTTGTGCAGCGCACATGAACACAATATGAGCAAAGTCAGTTCCAATGGAACAAACACAGATTGTTCATGAGCTGCACATGTCTGTACATCAGGCTACAGTGCATCTGACAGAAACATTTATGGCACCAGTGGCTGCAGCCATCCTTTCATGTATTGTGTGTGTGTATTCCTAGACAACTGTTAGGACTGTGTGCTATGCACTGATGACAATATTCTGAATACCCAACACTTCTTGAAAAAGATTCTAAATCTGATATACAGTGTAAATAAACAGGCATTTTAAAGTTTATACTGCTTTCCCTTGGTCATTGCAGTGGCAAGGGTCTATACATCATTTTACTGTTAGTACAGTAGTCTTGGGCACATCAGAGGGCACTGGTGTGACATATACTGCATGCATATCTACTACAATGCACCATACAGCTCCACCAGAGAGTGAGTGATGAAATGTCACAACACAAGTTATGTTGTGCCCATCATGAGGCACACACACAAGTTGTTTTGTATCATCTTTATTCTAGTCTGCACTACATGCTGTCTAGCTGGCACCCTCCATTGCAGCCACATACTCTATAGCATTGCAGAGGCCAAGAAAATCCATGTTGCCGTCTCCAGTAAGTACTATGTCACATCTGAAGTCACCAAGCACCTAAACACCTCCTTCATAATGCCATGCTCATGCTACACTACTCCACATATCTGACACTAAGCTCCGTCCTGCCTCTCTTCTACAAACTATTGGGCATGCCATCCATGACTCATCGGTCAAGCTAGCATGAGCATACATCCTCATCTATGAAATAAAAAGGGCATTGGTTTGTCTTGCTATGTTCCCTGTTTTTTTTGTCTCCTATAACATTGTTTTCTTAATTTTGATAGTGTATTTTACATCAGATGTACTTGTCTGTAAGATAGCATTATAATACTTGTCCCTGGATGAATTCCTGATACAGGCAGGCTCCATGTTTGCCATACATTAGCTCGTCCAAAGTCATTACAAGTTAAATCCATGACAATCTGTGTTATATAAAACATGGTAGCTAATGGAGTGCAACCCCTTCCCATTGGTATCTGCTAACCTTTCATCAGCAGCTGTGCGGGAATAGCTATGTGGGTACAGTCTACTGCAATCAGCACCATCAGCACAGATTCTAGCCAGTGGAAAGGTTACATGTGATTTCTTCATTCCTGCACTAGCAAAAAATTTGCCTTGACATTTGCTTCTGTTGGTTAGTGTCAAGGAATCATCATGCTTCTGCCATTTCATAAGGTAAAGCACTATATGTACCTAAAGATGAACACAGAACATTCTAGTGGGAGTTGTAGCAGAGCTACTTATGGCTACAACATTACACAGCCCTTTGGTATTCTGTTCTTAAGCTGATTCTGCACAATTTACTCGTAGCTTTGTATAAAATAACATACATTGTGGGAAGGACTCCATGTCGGCCTTAATACAAATATGCAAAATTAACCATTTTACTTACTTGTAAACAAGCAGTCATTGTGTCATATCGTACATGCTGGAGTTTCAAACAGCACACATTAAATTGTGCATTATTGTGTATCCAACAATATTAAAGGTATAAACACATACGCGCGCGCGCGCACACACACACACACACACACACACACACACACACACACACACACACACACACACACTTTCTCTTTGTGGTATTCCTAAGTACAGAGTTGCACAAACCTTCATGAATGGCAATGTAGAGAAGAAAGATTTGAAATGTATGATGATAGAACTATTTTATGTGTTTTACTGCTGGTGAGACTGATTGCTACTGACCAAGAATTGTTGCTTTAATTCAAAATAGTTATGGGTCCTTTTCAAGAAATGGATAGACATGTGTTCAGGATTATATTTAGCATTATCAGGTTTCATTTTCTCTGAGGCTCAGCACTATCATAAAGAATTTTACTATGGGAAATCAAGTATGCGTCTATGTTTTCAACAAATTAAGATACAAATTTAGTAAGACAAATTTGCTAAGCCAAAATGATACAGAAACCTGTGTGTGTTTGTTTTAGGAACTCTCTGACGAATATTCCTCTTATATTAAAAATGAATGAAAACACAAAGTACGGTCGATACATTCATGCCAAAAAGGCTTCAGTTCTCAATATGTTAAGAAGCATGGAACCATGCACACTCATTATAGCAGTCGTAGGGCAGCCACATTATAGGCATTTTATTTTATTTAATTTTAATAGCAGTTTTGGGGTATGCTTATAAACACATATTTGTATAGTTTTTATTTATTTAACATTTGTTTGCCAGGATAGTCCGACTGGACAACAAGTGTCCGTTTTCAGCAGAGTCCTGGGGAGAAAATCTCCATAAGTTTACAGAGAGAAGAAAAAAATACAGTAGAGACGTTGCAGAGTAGTAGCATACAGATTGTAGACTTTACAGCAGTTAGTATGCAATAAGAGGATATTACCCCTTTTGGTTGAAACTACAAGTGTACAAAATATACAATGAGAGTAGATAAGAACCTAGTAGAGCATTGCAAGATATTTCACAACTGAATAAAAGTATATAAATGTTTAAATTTCCATATATACATTCAAGCAAATATACATATAAGAGCTTATACATTTTATATATATTTATATATATATATATATATATATATATATATATATATATATATATATATATATATATACATACACACACACACACACACACACACGTACATGCACTCATATATAGGTTATTGCTCACACATGGATAGGTATACATAGAGCATTTTTTTTGTGTTGTCCAGGACAGAAGGGGTGTAGAAATCATGAGTGGATGAGGCTTCAGGGGGGGTCAATTACAGTTGTATAGATGGTTGGTGAAGAGGTATGTTTTAAGTAGGCTTTTGAAAGAGAGTGGGGAGTTTTGTAGTCTGAGGTCAGGGGATAGGTTGTTCCATATTTTTGCTATTTCATGGGCAAATAGTGATTCCCAGGAGTTGTTTTTGCATGTGATGGTTTTGATTAAGGCTTTGTTGGAGGAACAAAGTTGTCTATTTGAATTGCAGAAGTTCAGCATGCCAGTCAGGTCAGGGGTTTTCTCTGGATAGTACAGAATTAGATGAGCTAGGCTGAGTTGATGGTACCTTAATAGGTTTGGAAATTCAAACCAGTGCATGGGTTGTAGGGAAATCATAATTTAGTATTAGTAGCGAATATAGTGATTTTGTTCTAACAGATGTTTATTAAGGCCAGTTTTATGAAGATTAGTTAGAACTGGGGATGCATAAAGTAGAGTAGATAGGAGGTGGGTTCTGGCTGTTGCAATTCGAGATTCGGTGGTTAGATAACTTTTACAGCGATAGAGGGAACCTAGCTTTTGTGCACTTTAGTGATGGTTGTTGATATGTGCTTTGTGAACTTGAGTTGCTGGTCAGTGGTAACTGCTAGGAGTTTAGCCTCAGTGACGGGGGGTGATTTGGGTTTTGTTGGTGGAGAGTATAGAGAAGGTAAGGCTGCTCGTTTTAGCGGAGTGGAATAGCATTAGTTGTGTTTTCTTGGGATTTAGTATGAGTTGTGAGTTGTTAATCCAGTTCTCTATTTCAGAGAAGGCTTCTTGGGCTTTTTGTTGGGGAAGTTGGATGTTGGGTGCAGAGCATATGAGAGTTGTGTTGTCAGCATATTGGACTATGTCAGCTTTAGAGGTAGCCGACTGGAGTTGATTTGTGAAGATATTAAAAAGAATGGGGTCCTAGGATTGATCCTTGTGGCATGCCTAAGGAGGTTGGTAGTGGGGGGTATAGAGAGTTATGCCATTTGGCAGATTGTTGGCAGTTATCTAAATAGTTTTTAAACCAGGGGAGGATGGGGTTGTTAAGGATGAGGTCAGACAGACAAGACAGTAGTTTACTATGTGAGACTGTGTCGAATGCCTTGGATAAATCTAGAAAGGTAGCTGAGACTAATTTACTTAGATTCCTGTGGGAGTTTATAGTATTGGTGAATTTGAGTAGGGCAGTGGTGGTGCTGTGGGATGGGCAAAATCTGTGTTGGGTTGTGGAGAGATGGTTGTTGGTGAGGAGAGGAACTGGTGATAAATACATCTTTCTAGGATATTAGAAAGGGGTGAGAGAATTGCAATCGGTCGATAGTTGGAAAAGTCCAGGGAGGGGCCACCTTTGTGGAGTGATATGATATATGAGGTTTTGCACAGGGATGGAACAGTGTGTACTGTGATGGATCTATTTATTAAAAGTGAAATGGGATAGGCTATAGCTGTGGATGCAATTTGGAGGAATTCGGCAGGAAGGTTATTGGCTACAATAGTGGTTGCTTTGAGTTTGGCTAGGAGTTTTTGGATAGTAGAGGTGTGAAAGATATGGTATTGATTTGGGCCTGAGGTGGTTGTAGGGTGTTGGAGGAAGTGATGTTGCTTAAGAGTTTGAGTACTGAGGAGGTGAAATAGTTATTAAAGCTGGAGGCTATGTCCAAGTCTGTACCTGTTATACTGGAGGTGGGAGTGGTAGTTCTTCCAGGCTCTAGGATGTTATTTATTGTTGTCCAGAATTTTTGTGGTTTGGTACTGTATTTGTTTTGTTGACTGATATAGAAATTTTGTTTATCGAGCTTAACCTGCTTTTTGCTTTGTTCTGGAGCTTGTGAAACTAGCTGTGGTGATCTGGTGTGGCGCCAGGTTTTCCAGGTTTTATCCCTGGCTCTAAGTAGGTCTTTTGTGGTTTTCTGGAGCCAAGGGGTGGGGTTGCTACATGTCCTGATTGTTTTTAAGAGGGCTAGTTGGTTAAGAATATTTAGAAATGTGGAGCTGAAGTAATCAACTGCTTTGTCTAATGAAAGGGTTTTGATGGGAGACCAGATGCAATGTTGCAAGGCTCTTATGAAGTGGTCTCTAGGAAAATTTTTGTTAGAGCGGTTTTACAGAAGGGAGGGAGAGTTAATTATTTTAAGCTTGTGCCTGAGGATAGAAGTGGAGCTGTGGTTGCTCAGAGAGTTTGGTAGGGTGCCGCATTGGTGGGCAGTATTTGGTTGATTTTTGAGGATCCAGTCAAGTATAGATTCTCTTTTTGTGGCCTTATCAATGCATGTGGGAGTATCTATAAGTTGGGTGAAGTTGTATAGGTTAATGTGGTGGGTGGGAGTGGGAGAGTGGATGGAGTTCCAGTCAATGTTTACATCACCTAGCACGATAGTTTCTTGAAGGAGGGAGTATGAGGCCCAGTGAAGTATGGATTCTAGGGTGATTAGGTTGTCACTCGGTGGTATATAGATACCCAGTAGGTTTAGGTGCTTATGTTGGTTAAGGGAGAGTTTTGCAAATAGAGTCTCTGCATTGTTGAAGTTGGGGGAATCCTTTTGGAGGAGTTGGAGTTGTAGGTTGGTTCTGTGAAGTAGATCTAAGCCTCCACTTCTTTTATGTAGCTGGTCTGCCCTGAGAATGTTATACCCAGGTGGGGTGATGGAATTATCTTTAATACGTGGTTTAAGCCACGTGTCATTGTTCTATGTATATACTGTTTACAAATGCATATTTAGAACATTTCTTATAAATTATTTATATGTATGTTGTGAATTGATTACAAATATCCTCACACGACTTACATTCATAAGTATAAAAGGTGGTGGCAATCAGGTGACATTGTTCTGATGAAGTCTTTTCCATCATGGATGAAAGAATTTAATACTGGAATAAATCTGCCAAGTCTTTTGTTTTGAGCACACATTATGGATGTCATTTGCTGCACTATTTCATTTTTCTCTCACTACCTCTCTGTGTTATTTTTGGAACACTTGTATCCCATTCAACCATTCCCCAGCACTGACAAACCAACCATTCTTCTGCCATAATGACACCAGGCACTGTAGTTCTAAACTTAAATAAATAAATAACTGTCAGACGGCACATCTGGCAATGACAGCCTTCACCCTTATTTCTTTAGTGTATGCAATTCTTTCATCTCATCTCTTCACTTCTTTTCTTTCCTCTCCTCATGGAAATCCTGATCCTGTGTTTTTCATCTGGAATATTTCCAGACTTGAAGAACTGTGACTTTTTCTTTCCCCAAACAAGGATGTTTCTCAGATATCAACAACTGCTATCCAGTTCCATTGCTCCCACCCTTCCAAAATCTTGCATATAACCTCTCAAGCTCAAGAGGACCTCAACACAGATGGCATCCTTTGTGGTAAGCTGCATGGGTTTAGTCTCAGCCATAGCAGTACACCATTCTGCTCTGCCTTAACCAGTCTCTATATGGTGGAAAGTAACAGCAGCCATATTTGCTAACAAACAAAACCATTCAGCTTTCTGTTCACTCGTGCTTTAACAACAGACATTTAGTCTGCATCACAACACAACATCCAACACTCATAGGCTAGCAGTATAATTCTCTGTATGACCACTTGTTTAAGATTCAGACTTACACTACTCTGTGTTGTGAAGTTGTTCAGGGCTCTTTTTAGGCAACTGTTTTTCTAACATCAGTATTACCTTGCATAACTTTACCGTGTACTGTCTTCATTATTTATTTGACCTAATGTTGTTTTCAGGCCTTAACCCTTCTTGAGCTATTAGCTCTCTGTTGTGTTTGAATGTTAAAACCTTGTCATCCTATCAGCAAGATGATCCTTTCTATCCACAACTTAAATATCCAAATATGTTGTTACACATTACAGCCATACTCAGGTACATCCTCCTTAGCTGAAATGTTCCAGTCTCAGTAGCCCATGCCACTGATACACTACTCTACTTCAGCTGGAAAGCGATAAAGCAGGATCCCACATTTTTGAATAATGTCCTGGCTGTATCCATTTCATCATCAATTCTCAATTATAACTTGTCTGTGGCAACTTAATTCTACTCTTTCTCTCATTTACTTTGCTGCAAGTACACTCTAGATAAGGGTGTTTTAAGCCGCTTAACACAATATATCCTGGTCATATTTAATGCTCATTTCAGACTAAAACTATTACTGAGCAAAACTTGCATTTTATTGTACTATTTTCAGTCCAAAAGCATCACTGTGCACATTAATATAATGTGAGTATTCCTGTCTCTCTTCATGTGACTTTTTCTGATTGTTCCTTTATCTGTAATATTATTTTCCTTAGCCACACCTTGTCTCATCTCTTCTCAAAATTTAAACCTTCAAACCATTTTCTCTGTTTATTCTCATCTCTTACAGAGGTAAACACTTTATCCAGTCCCCTAAACCATGGTAGTCATTTTTCTGTTTGTCTTTTTGGCCCATTTATCTACATTCAAAACATAATTCCTTTTTACTGAAGCTTTTCCTATCACATCTGAAATACTGCTGACTGATATTTAAAATATGGCGCAAAACAAGTATGAAGCATTTTCAACTTCATGATGTTATTCAGTTCCTTGGATAAGTTCAGCTTAACATTCATTCTTCTCTACATTTAGACTCCTTACCTGGCATATAAGATTATTGTTCCTTAGCTGTAGCAAGATTTTTGTATTATATTCGGTACTTACGGAAAGGGTTGTTTTAGAAGTTAGACTGCTTAACAAGCTATCAACTGAATGAATAAATAAAGGAGCCCTACAGAAATATATTTCCTTTACAAATGTATAATAGTGTAACACTTGCATTTTAGCAAATGGATTCAGAAACTGTTCTGCGATTTGCATATCTCTATGCTAATTTAGATGAGGAAAGTATCACATATCTGAATACATTGACTTAGCCGTGTTGTATGCAGACATAAACCGCAGTTTGTTTTTTTTGTATAATTCACAAGAATGGCTAGCGAGGCAGAAAAATCTATGGAATATAAATGCTATGGACATCCATAGAATTATTATTCTGCATTTTGCAATTTACAGATCAATGCAAATGCATCAGATAAGGATGTAGGTCATGTACACGGCATGATATTGTACTTGCAGTAGTGCTAATAGCAGGTGTCAGGCATAAAAGCAATTTGAGTTGCAAATGTGCTGATGCATGCTGCTGGGGCAACACACAACAAGAATCCCCTCTCTGGAAGTTAAGAGCAGGGGATTAAAGACTTAAGCTGCTAATGAGGTTCATCTTGTAACCCTTGGCTGATTCCAGTAGTTTCCATTTCCCTACAGCATGACCCTGAGGATGCCATTTAACTAGACATATGTCCTAGGCTGGTTTTGTAAAGAAGCACTTCTGGTTAATCTGTTTATCTGGTTAACAAAAATAAAAACATCAAGCACAGTGCAGTCTTAAACACCCCAACCCATGCTACTATCTCAGTTCAGAACAAAACACAGCTTAAGACGTGTTGAATTCTTCATGAACATCACAATAAAATAACATATATTGTAGTGTCTGATGGACACCAGGAGTGTTTAACTTTCAAGCAAAATTCAGTACTTTAGTAATTTTGAATTAGCTGGTCTTTGACGAGTTGGTACCTCATTCAGGATGAGTTTCTATGGTTTTGTCAGTGAGTGCCAAGATAGTCTCTGTTGTACCTCAACAATTAGGCAGAAAATCAGTGAATGAGTGAATGAACACATTAAATAGCTGGCTTAGGCAGAGTCCCTCACTGACTCTCTTCAAGAGGAATCTTGATGAGTGGATGGGAGATCGTAGGTTTACCCCGGCTATCACTTCTGTGTCACTGTTAGACAGAGGCACAGTATACTAACCTCGAAAAAGGGCATAGCAAAATTAATTTAAAATGGGTGGCGAAAGCCAAGCACACTCTGACTAGGCTTATAAATGCCCTAGGGCAGATAGCCTAGTATGAACCTATGAACCTATGAACCTTAAGTTGCTAGCTAATTGGACTTAAAAGGATTGTGTGATTTATGGGTAATATAAGTGATTCATAAATATTGAAATAAGGCTTTATTATTCTTAAGGAATATACAGTGAGTGCTTCCTGTACTTTTTCAAACTCAAAGTAGTAAGAAAGGTTTCAGACAACAAAGTTACCATTTCAAGTTCATATTCTCTTCTCTCTCTCTCTTATGAATTGCGACTGACTCCTAGAATGACCCTTATGAGCAGTAACTCTTACACACAGAGTTTACATGTTAAAAGGGGGCAATGGAAGTAGGTTGTCATGTCTTTCTTCCACATCACACACTTAACGATTATGGGAAATTTAGAGTCCCCCAGTCCATCTACTGCACATCTTTGAAATGTAGGAGGAAACCAGAGCACCTGGAAAAAACCCACACAAAGACATGTAGAACATGCAGACACCACACAGAAGACACACTATCTGATAACCTCTTGTTATGAGATGGTGAGACTACCCGTTGACCACTGTGCCATCCATATTTTCCTAAAGCACTACAAATATGAAGGAAGAATTCAAAGAATATGCTTTACAAGACACCTTTGTAAGTAACTGGATAACACTCAAGCAATACTTTTCATGTTGCATGGCAGCAAATCACATGATGAAAAGACACCTAAAAGGCAACTGTCACTTTTTCTTCATTTAATGTGAGATGAAGCAATAAAAGCCAATAATACTTTTAAGTTTGATAGCAGTGAGTAAAACATATGATATAAAAACAGTAATGTGGAAGTTCAATGGTTACTGTAATCCACTGAAACTGCTAACATTGGGATAATGTCAAATTAAAGGAAAACACCACATTACTGTGATTTTTGTTAACCTGGAGTAACAAGAAATATGGAATTAATTACATAACTACTGAAATACTAAAAGGCTGCTTAGCTGCACTTATTTGGCTTTGGAAAATAAATTACATAATTATACTGTTAGTGAATTTTCTAAAAGCAGATAACGTAAATGACTAAAGAGAATATTTAGTACTAAATATCTGGGCAAAATGAAGTAGAAAACTGACACAAATTGAAAATATCTAGATAAAATGATAACCATTAAATATTTAATGCAAGGCAGAAAAGGGAAAGTCTTCTTTATGAGGTATTGGACAGTTCATAAGGAAAAGCTGATATATGTACAGATATTTTATATTAACAATGATAAACAGTATCTTTTTTGTGAAAATGTGTAACAGCAAAAATGTTTGCATTACTGAACAAGTACAAATAGGCAAAACAAGCAAGATTTTCCTACTTAATTTTTGAATGAACTCATACCAGATATATCTAGATGCACCAGTAGAAGCACCATCAGTTCCTGTATCTAGATGCACCAGTAGAAGCACCTTCAGTTCCTAAATCTAGATGCACCAGTAGAAGTACCATCAGTTCCTGTATCTAGATGCACCAGTAGAAGCACCTTCAGTTCCTAAATCTAGATGCACCAGTAGAAGTACCATCAGTTCCTGTATCTAGCTGCACCAGTAGAAGCACCTTCAATTCCTGAATCTAGATGCACCAGTAGAAGCACCATCAGTTCCTGTCTATATGCGCCAGTAGAAGCACCATCAGTTCCTGAATCTAGATGCACCAGTAGAAGCATCATCAGTACCTGAATCTAGATGCACCAGTAGAAGCACCATCATTTCCTGTCTATATGTGCCAGTAGAAACACCATCAGTTCCTGAATCTAGATGCACCAGTAGAAGCACCATCAGTTCCTGTCTATATGCGCCAGTAGAAGCACCATCAGTTCCTGAATCTAGATGCACCAGTAGAAGCACCATCAGTTCCTGTGTCTAGATGCACCAGTAGAAGCACCTTCAGTTCCTGTGAATCCAATCAGAAGGCCCAGGCATGCTGATATGCAGAAACCAGCTTTTTCCACTAATAAGGACTCAAGTCATGAAAGAACACATAAGTTAACACCTAGATCTTGTAAATAATTCTACTTCAAATTATAGGTTCATAGGTTCATAGGTTGGTACTAGGCTATCGGCCCTAGGGCCTATACAAACCTAGCCATAACAATTCCCTGGCTATTTCTTCCTACACTATTTACTTCCCTTGACCCCTGTCTAGCAGGGCGAATGACGTGATCCACGGGGTGAATTTCCTTTCTCCCATCCAATCATCAAGGTTCCTTTTGAAGAGGGCCAACAAGGTGCTCTGCTTGACATGTATTAGCAGTCTATTCCAGAGTCTGGGGAGCCTCTGGGTCAGGGATCAATCCAATCAGCCAATCCAAGCTGTGCAGAAAAGACAAAAAGAGATGATAATGAGAAATACCAGTCAGCAGCCAGGCAGTTACATTCAGCACCATATTTAAATACTCAAACTTAATGTTTGGTTGTCTCAGGTGTAAGGTAAACCTTCAAGTCCCTTCACTCCAGGTATACATAAGACCTGATCATCACATGTGTGGATGTGAATGACTTGAGACACACTTTCTTGGATAATATGATGTGGGCCCTGATGAATTCTCAGAATATGTATCTAGAAAGGGAGTGAAACTGGTGCTGAGCAGTATTCTACCATCATCAAGTATGACGCTGCAATGCAAACAGAAAGTAACTGACTTTAAATTATTGGCTTAACAACCGCTATCATTCTAAGGGGCTTCAATGTATATCAGACTGTGATGAAATGGTTGACAACTCTGGCTGCTTTACTAGGGTGGTCTGCATCTCATTTCTTCTTAGCTTCTGAATATTGGCTAAGCCTTTTTTCTACCATAGTTCCTTTTTTAGCCAAGTCTAGACACCTCAAATTACCCAAACAGGCAACTACATTCAAAAACTGTGTAAAAGTTTTACTGCTCAATGCTGGAATCCTAAACAAAAAGTTACACTCCTTACAAACATTCCTAAACCTTGAAAATATGTGTACTTGCTGAAACATGGTTTCAAAACAATAAAATCATCTTTCCACAATGCATGTTTTAGTGCCTACCATTCCTTCAGACACAAATGCTTAAATGGAAATTGTAGCTGGTGGGGTTGCATCTGTGTTCCTCCAGACTCGCAGTGCAGGGCAATGACCTAAAGCTTCTCCATTTTCTTTTTATGATAAACAAAACCCAGTACCACACAGTAGCCAACTATCATATCCCACTTTGTGTCATCAGCAGACCATGAAACCTATTTTAGCAGACTGACATCCCTCACCATAAAACCAAGCAGTGTCCTCTTGGGTGAACTCAGCTATCTGTTCATTAACTTGGAAACCTACACCACTGCAAACAAATACCCATAGTGATTCACAGATTTTGTTAATGCCAACTTATTGGACCAACTAGTCCAAAACCAAGTGAGTAGAGTGAAAGTATTTAACATGGTTCTCAGAAAAATAGCCCCTCAATATGCTCAGAGCCTATGGTTACTACATCACTGGTCAAATCTAACCATCATGCTATAACATTTACTATAGATGTGAGACCTAACTCATTTTGAAATTCCTCCATCTTTAAAGACTATCCCAAGGCAAATCTACTCCAGCTAACTGCCTGATAAAATTCAAACACCCTCTTCACATAGATGAACCTGCTTCACATTTATTAATTTTCAGGGATGAATTCTATGACCACCTGTGAGCTAGCATTGAGGTATCAGTTCCCATAAGATGTATATATACTACCAAATTTAAGAGAAAACACATTTGGTGGAACCCTCTCCTCAACCAACAGTCAATAAGAGATAGAAAGTCCTAGCCTGTAAAATTAAATGTAACACCTCATCAGCTAGAGAGGTGATCAGAATGATGGACAAAAAACAAAGAAAAATAATCAAATCTTCCAACAGCAAGTATGAGTTGTATATTACCACTCATGCTGAGGATAAAGGTCTTCCTTGGCTATGTAGACTATAAAAATTAAAAGCCAGCAATGATCTGAATTAATACAAATAACATGACATACTCAGATCCTGATCTCTATACCACCATATTAGCAGATATATTCAGCACAGACTTTATTCCCCTATCTCCTCCAAGTTATTCATAACATACTAGCAGGCCTACACCACTCCCTCAAGTCATCTTCAAGTAAATCCTAAGTAATAAAATCCAAGGATAAAAACACTAGCTTCATGAACCCTGACAAAGTTTGTCTTCTTTTCAGCACCAAACGCTGCCTGTCTGAATCCTTATTAGATCTGTTCAGTCTTAGTCTCTCTACTGAATTCATTTCAGAAGTATTGAGAGCTGCTATACTCATCCCACTTCACAAAACAAGACTAATGACTGACCAAGGTAACTACAGACCTGTCAGCACCAGTAGCCTTATCTGCAAGAATATGGAGTACATCATTATGGACCACATAAACAAGTGCATAGGCAGTCTTTAAACCCTGACACTAACAGATTTCAGTTTGCTAAAGGTGGATCTTGACTCTTAAATCTGGTGGATATTTTTTTTAACAAGTCAGTAAGGTAATTCACTTAGACTCAGGTAATTCAGTTGACATGGCATACCTGTATTTAGTCAAAGCCTTTGATACCATACTGCACTTGGGCATCATTGATAAGCTAATCCAGTTGAATGTAAATCTCTATTTTACCCACTGGATAGCAAACAGGCTCACCAACAAAACTCAGTCTATTAGCTTTGCAGGCACACCCTCAACTAAAGGAGTAATTGCTAGCTGTGTCCATCAGGGATCGGTCCTGGGACCACTCTTCTTTAGTAGCTACTTCTCTGATGTTAAAACAGACACCAAAGGCCCATGGCTGATGAATTTTTCTGATGGCTGTAAACTCTGAGCTGTCATAAATACACCAGACAAACTATATATTCTATACGAGGGTCTCACTCATGCTAACAAATAGTGCTTGGATCAGGCCTCAAACTAGATGGCAAAAAATGCAGTATTTTGTCTTCTGGCAAACATGGGAACCCCTGTTGCTATCACATTGGCAATACTCCCTAGAAACTGAGTTGGTCATTAGGGATTTGGACACTTTCATTGACACTGAACTATCCTTTGACCACAATATGACCACTGTTGTTAGAAAATCATATTATATAGTCAGATTAGTCATCCGTGGAATATCTTCTAGATCCAAGGAAGTCATTGACCCTCTACTCTTCTCTTATCAGACAAATGATAGAATATACTGTCTTTTTAGTATGTACACAGCTAGGCATATCACAAAAATCAAGAGACTACAACATTTCTTTCCCAAAAAAAAAAAAAAAAATCAATGGCATGACCTCCTTGAGTTACCCTGACTGTAAATAAAAAGAAAAGGGGGGGTGTGGTTAAAAAATAAGAATTATTTAGAGGGTCTGACAAAGGTTAAAATATTACAGAATAAGGGGAATTTCACAGAACAGGAATAGGTACAACTGCTTAAGAGAAAATAAGGGAGTATCTGGATAATATGCACAAGTTTAGAAAGATTGCTATTAAGCAACTTTTTTTGATAACAGCACCAGAGCACAAAGGTTTTTAGCACAATGGCTTTGGCAATAGAAAGTAGAAAGGATTGTTCCCAGACTTAGAGGGGCTATAACAAGAAAAATAATCAGTGATCCTGTACAGGTATTAGAGAGATTTTAGAAATTTTATGAAGATTTGAACAAAGCAGAGAAATGTGGAAATCAAGAAAAAGGATAAAATAGAAATATGTATAGAAGACTTAAGTATGCCAACACTAGAGGTAGATGAGGCTCAAAATGAATATTTAAGACAGGAGGAGATGAGGTAAAAATGGCAACAAATAATCAATGTGTAGGAAAGTCTCCAGGAATATATGGCATTTCTGACAAAGTCTGAAACTAGGAGGAAAGAAAATGATAAAGACCTGAAAAGTTTTGTTTAGCATTATTTTAAAAGTAAGGTAAGCACCAACATCCTGGAAAAAAGCTGTGGTGGCTGGAATACCTGAAGGTGGCAGCGACCCATCAAACCTAGTTTTATACAGGCCCATTTCAATTTTAAGCCTTGGTCATAAAGTGTTTATGTCTATAATAGCTAAAAGAATGGCAAAGATGTTGCCAAAATTGATAGTTATGTATCAATGTGGTTTTGTGGTGGGGAGGCAAATATTTGACAACATTAATAGAACAATGATGATCCAAAGGGAAGCAGAATGTAAGAGAATGCCACTGTTATTGGTGGGTTTTGATGTAGAGAAAGCATTCAGCAGAGTAATCTGGGATTCTATGAGTAGGACAATGGAATCATTTGCATTCTCTGATACAGTAATAATAAAAGGATTTGAAGCAAAAAGTAAAGTGGAAGAGTTCTCTGATAAATTGTGTCTGAACAGAGAAAAAGGGCAGGGCTGTCCTCTGTGCTATTTATTTACATTAAATTTAAAGCCACTGGCAAAGAAAATAAAGGACTCAGAAATTCAAGGATATAATCAGCACGTTAGTCAAGAAAAGCTGGCTTTATTTGCAGACAATATTGTTTTGAGGCTGATAATTAATGAAGATAAAATAAAGCCTATAACTGTAAACTATGTACCTACACGTGAACTGGTTCAGTAATACCCATATTTATGGGGGCACAACAAAATCAAATATTTAACAGTATGGATTAAAAAGAATTCTGTTATAGCAGTTAAGAATATGTGGAAGATAGTAAACAAAAGATAATAGAAAAATTGAAAAACTGGAAGCTGTTGCTTATGGATATGGATAACAAGATACAAGCAGTAAAATTGTTTTAGTCCCTTTAGTTTTATATGCATGTCAGACATATTTTGTCAACTAGAGGAAAAGTTGTGAATAGTAATTAATGAAGAGTTGAAAGATTTTATCTGGGAGAGGAAAAGAGCAAGGTTGAAGAGGGATACATTGATCCTTTCAACAGAACAAGATGATTTAGGATTACCTGATTTGATGGACTATTTTAGAGCTACACGGTTAAGGCTCATATATATATAACATAAGCAGAAATCTGTACTTCAAAGTGGAAAGAGATGATAATGAAGCAGGGAGGAAATAAAAGAAATAAGGAGAGAGAAGAATTTTGGATGCAGATCCTTAAGGAGAATTACAGCAGCCATTCAAAATATTGTATTCATAAAGCAGCAGAAAGTACTCTACAAACTAAGCCAACACAAAAATGGAGAAAGATGAATCTGCTGATAAAAATGACTGCAATTAGAGGTACAGACAATAGGCTAAGAGGGGGCCTGAAATGTACTTGAGAAAACTGTCAATGTAACCAAAGTATTGGGAGCAAAGGTATTAGAATGGGAAGAGGCCAAAAAGGCATTTGGAGTGTAATTTAGAGACCACTTTCCCTTTCAGGGATTCGTATCAGAGTATAGACAAAATGAAATTTATAGGGGAATCCAAAGTGAAAGACGTTTTCTGGTAGGGTTTTTTGCTGAATTTACAACAGAAGCTGCTGTTAAAAAAGGAATAATTAGTTGAGCATATAACATATTGCACAATAAGCATAAAAATCTAACAAGAGGTTAGAAAAGATTTTGAAGACAGATTGGATAAAGGTGAATCTGCTAATAAAGATGACTGCAATTAGAGGTACAGACAATAGGCCAAGAGGGGGCTAAAATTTACTTGAGAAAACTGTCAATGTAAAGAAGGTATTGGGAGCAAAGGTATTAGAATGGGAAGAGGCCAGAAAGGCATTTGGAGTGCAATTTAGAGACCACTTTCCCTATCATGGATTCATATCAGAGTATAGACAAAAAGAAATGTATAGGGGAATCCAAAGTGAAAGATGTTTTCTGGTAGGGTTTTTTGCTGAATTTAGAACAGAAGCTGCTGTTAAAAAATGAATAATTAGTTGAGCATATAACATATTGCACAATAAGTATAAAAATCTAACAGGAGGTTAGAAAAGATTTTGAAGAGAGACTGGATATGCAGTTCACAAAGAAATAATGAGAGAACTTATTTTTGTCTCCCAAATATACAACAAATTCTAGAAGATTTAGGGTATTTGCTTGGAAGTGTTTGCATAGGTATTTTATATGCCAAACTGACTCCAAACAATTTTCCTCAAGTAGATGGCAATGGGTATATTTGCTACTTAGACCAATGCAAAAGTTACAATGGTCTGTTCTCTAATTCATCACTCAAGTACTTGGACTTGGACATCTTTTTATTCCCTTGGATAGAGATATGTCTTCTAAAAGCAATAATAGGCAGGGCAAAGCTGATTCCAGTAACCCCAGAATGGCAAAGACAACAGGGTCTCATGATTAGACAGTCTTGTGTTAAAGAGATACACCCATTTGTTTCTAAAAAAAAACTATTCATTCAACCCCTTTGAACAAAACTTTTTTTTTCCATTCACCAAAGAAAGATTTTCATCCCAGGTGTGATGGGGAAGAACGGGGTAACTGGGAACATATGTTTTGAGAGTGTAATGATTTGTCAAACTTTAAACATTTCCTATAGAGTACTCTGTCAGAAACATTGGATGAGAAAATGGGTGTAACTAAGTAAATGATTTTTTGAGCTGGGGTACAGGATCCTAATTGCCTAGACACATGGACCTAGTGCATCTTTATACTTTTTTAAGTTTAATTCTGGTGCTGCCAAGAAAGCAATTACTAGAAAATGAAAACAAAGCCTCAGCCAACTGTATTTGAAGTAGTGAATATTATAACTGAGATAAAAAAAACTGGAACTGGGATATTTATAAATGGACAGGAGCAAATTGCATAGGAAAAAGATGGACATTTATGGGAACTAAATAATTTACATAATGTTGGATTGATGATAATTGCACAAAAGAATATATGTGATACATAATCTTTGTAACTGTGAATATGTTAATATTTTTTATATAAATGGATGTTTGCTTGTGTTTTAAGTGATAATTCAATAAAGTTGTTAAAAAAATTCATGATCCAAGATAGTGACACAAATCTTTTTTTAGTCATGTTGGAGGTCTTAAATGTAAAACTCATTTGGGCAACTTCTGAAAGAAGCATTAATAATTAACTGAAATAAAACAGGAATACATGCTAATATTACAAAGATATATGTACTTCAGTTGAGTTGTTGATTGGATTCAAAGAGATAGTCAAAATAATCTAATAGTCTTGAAACTGGACAATTAGAAGGGTCTAATCCCTAAATATTTTCCACTTCTAAATGTATACCATTCTAGCAGTAAGCCTCTTAACTGTATGATTGTTTTCTTGACTCTTAGTTTGTTGATATCCCATTTCTTTGAAAGCTTATAAAACTACTCTCAGAATATGTGAAATCAGAATAGGTTTATTAAATAAGTGAATGAAATCTCCTGCACATTTCCCTAAATGCTCAGTGCTTTGAATTTACCTGATTTTTCTTTCATAGTTTTGATGAAACTGGACATAATAAAGTTCATGAACCCTAACCTGGCTTCCCTTCATTTATGTTTTTTTATTACTTTTACTGAGAAAATTTCAGATTTAGGAATTAATGGTCTATCCTCCGATATGAAATACTTGAGCCAATTCAAGCTGGGATGAAAATCTTTCTTTGGTGAATGGAAAAAAAAAGTTTTGTTCAAAGGGGTTGAATGAATAGTTTTTTTTTAGAAACAAATGGGTGTATCTCTTTAACACAAGACTGTCTAATCATGAGACCCTGTTGTCTTTGCCATTCTGGGGTTACTGGAATCAGCTTTGCCCTGCCTATTATTGCTTTTAGAAGACATATCTCTATCCAAGGGAATAAAAAGATGTCCACGTCCAAGTACTTGACTGATGAATTAGAGAACAGACCATTGTAACTTTTGCATTGGTCTAAGTAGCAAATATACCCATTATGATATGCATTGAAGTTTCACAGTTTGATAAGAGACTGAAGTACTCAGCTTCTATTCATGAACCAGGGACACCTGTCTGTCTGTCTGTCTGTTAAGGAAATCTATCAATACATGTTGTTATCATGGAAGATGTACCATTTCAAACAATCTGTGCTGGACTAATTGCCATATTAACAATGCTTCCCTGCAAAAATCAATAAGCCCTTGTATCTCCCCACCACTGTAGCACTACCTACAGTGATTTGAAGAGGGCCTAGTTGAAAACTTTCCTGTTACATCTTAACATAACAGAAAAGTCTTTTTTCATGTAAGATTATTTTCTCACATGGACCTAGTGCATCTTTATACTTTGGCACTTTCTCAGATCACATCAGACTCTCATGATTAGACAGTCTTGTGTAAACAGATATATCCATTTATTTCTATAAAACTGATCATCGTCTCCTTGAACGACATAAAATTTTAGTTAAGCTGATCAATTACTACAATTAATTTTTATGTATCTATTTGTTTTATGTTTTATTGACCAGGTTAGGTCTAGTAGACTTGTAGCATATTTTCAGAGTAGACCTGATGTGATATTTATATTGACTAGCTCAAATTTAGCCAGGGCACTGGGTCATTGATGTGATATTTATATTGACTAGCTCAAATTTAGCCAGGGCACTGGGTCAATGTCTCTAGTCTTCTTTTGATAAGTGCCATGAAATTTATTACATTCATTTGAGCTACAACCTACCAAAACAGAAGGTCCAGCAATTTAATACCTCTTCTAAAAGATGCACTTCAGAAGTATATTGATTCAAGTGAGAGAGGGCAAAAATGTTTGCAATAAGTAATAAGACATCTATGTTTTCACTAGAGGTCTCAACTTGATGATGAACATGAGCATAACCAGGATTGGATAAGGTATTGTTTGAGCTGGAGTTTATATCGTGGGAGTTTGTTAGTCATTTTAACTTATGTAGGGATAATGTTTCAGAGTTTTGAGCTGTAACAGGAGTATAGTGAGTCCCCTGATTATTTGCTTTACTAGAGCTTAGTAGAAATTTATTACCAGAACATAGGTCTCTTGTGCGGGTGTAGGGCAATAGTATATATATTTTTTTTTTAGCATTTTTCTGGATAATATTAACTAGCTGAGAGTATGCTAGGCATTTGTTAATCTTTTTCCATTTTAGCTGTTCTATGTAGTGGTGCGTCTGGTGTGCAGTGTTCATAGCAAATTTAGCTACTTTGTTGTAACAGGAGGCTAGTTTGGATTTTACTGTAGAGCTTAGGTTTGTACGGCTCTGTGAGTCATACAAGAGGGTTGGATGAGGCTAGGGGGTTTTTTATTAATGTAACCAAGACATTTTGTTTTTGATTGAGATAGTGTTTTCAAGTGAAGAGCATCAGTTTTGTTTTATTGGGATTAAGGAAAAGGTTTGACATTCTTTTCAGCCAGGTTTTGATTGAATAAAAAGCAATTTGAGTGATTTCCTGGAGTCGGGATATTGTGGGGGGGGGGTTGTAATTATTAAAGTCAAATCATCTTTGTATTGTACTATATTTCTTTGGTCTATGACAGTGTAAAGCTTGTTTATAAAAATATTGAAGAGAAGGGGTCCTAGTATAGAGCCCTGAGGGATACCTAAGGTATCTCAGAGAGGAACAGGAGAGGTCCTATTGCAACTTGACTGCATGTTGCCTTCCAAATAGATAACCTAGGAACCATGTAAGAGAGGATTGACAGAGAACCACAACCAGAGAAAGAGGAGGAAAAGCAATGCCCAATGAAAATACAAAAGCATAAAACTGCTAAAGTAATCAAAAAATCCAAAGGCACTGCTGAGCACCAAAATCAGGAGATGCAGAAAGTGGTGGAGTCATGAGAACTTTATTCAGCAAACTAAGAAATAACTAAAAAACAATAATTACATTAAACGTATTAACTGGATCACCATGTTTTTCATCCTGCAATATCAGACTTCCTCAGATATAACAGCACAAGTCATCTAGTACCTTAAATACATTTGTGTTCCCTCCAAAATGAAAATTGAGTTATCAATCATGTTGTAAAAACAATTAAGAAATAATTAAAAGGTAACCATACAATTTTCATGCTAAAAGCAAGTGAAGTTCCCCCTCCAGATAATAGATTCACACAGATAAAATATACTTTGCAATGAATACAAGTCCACAAAGTGCCTTTGGATTTTTTTAGTTATTTTAGCAGGATTGACAGAAATCTATATAAGAGATTTCAGTAAATATTGATGTGATACAGTGTCAAACACTTTGGATAAATCTAGGAACAGAGTTGGCACTAGGATACCAGTGTTCCTATGCTGGTTTATACTGCTGATGAAGTGAAGGAGGCCAGCAGTTGTGCTGTGGTAGGGTATAAAACCATGCTGACTTTCAGAGAGCAGATTATTTGAATTTAGGTGCTGTAGAAGATGAGCATGAATGCATTGTTCAAGTATTTTTGATGTAGGGAGAGGATTGCAATGGGCCTATGTAGTTATTGAACTCTGTAGATATGCTACCTTTGTGTAAAGGCATAACAAACAATTTTTTATATGGCAGGAACATATTTTTGGATGTAGCTGTATTTATCAATATCAAGACAGAAAAAGCAACTGTATCTACAGCCATTTGGGAGTAGTCCAAGGGGAGTTGGCCAGCAGATAGGTTGGTTGGTTTTGGTTTATGTTGAAGTTTTTTAATGGTGGAGGTACATGCTGGGTGGAAGTCAAATAGCTGAGTATATCCAGTAGAGGCTGCAAATGTTGAGAGGGTAGATGAGGAATTAATGTTTATGAGAGACAATACAGTCTGCATAAAATATTTGTTAAACTGAGTTGGAATTGAATCAGTGGTATTGCTGGGTGTAGGGGTGGGGGTGGCAGTTTGGCCTGGATGTAAACGTTTGCTTATGGATGCCCAGAAGAGTTCTGAGTTATGTGGATGATTATTTTAGAGGACATTATAACAGGAGTGCTTGTCATGTTTTATTTGGTATTTTGTCCTATTCCTCTGTTGCTGAAAAGTTGAAATTTATTTTTTGTTCTACTGTTGGGCCATTCAATCCAGGCTTTGTCATGCTGTAGCATTAATTTCTTGGTTTCCTTTGTTAGCCATGGTACAGGATTGAATATCACCCTCTCAGTATGTACTAGGGCTAGGTTACTGAGAATTTTTAGGACTATCTCGATGAAGTGTATGGCAGCAGACTCTAAGAGCATATATTTAGTATTTTCCAGTCATATTCCATTAAAAATTTGCTAAAAGGGTCTTTATCAAAGTTTTTGAGTTACAAACTTGGTCGTGAATTAATTGTTTATCTTGGATATTGTAACTCCTCAGAGTGTAAATAGGTAGATGGTCACTTAGGTTGTCTGGAAAGCTACCAGCTGCCCTAATTTTGTTGGGTCTATTAGTATTAATCTTGTCTAAGGTTGGTTTCCTACCAGTGCTTTTCTGAACTCTAATAACTGATATAATTAAACATGTAAACCCATATAGGTTTATGGAATTAGATGGGGTGTTGCTGCCAAGTATATATTTAGGTCATCTAGTATTATTATTTCATGTTGTATATGGTTGGATATCCAGTATAGGTTATTTTCCATGGTGTTAATATTTTACCTGGTGAGTCATATATGGTTGCTAATCAAAGCTCATTGATTCTGAGATGTGATATAAGTAGTTCTGCATTATTAAATTATAGTAGCTCCTGTGCATACATGATAAGGTTTAAGGAAGTGATGTATATAATGGCAATTCCACCTGCCCATTTATTGTCCCGTCAAGCCTAATTTTATCAAAATCAGGAAGGGTAATTTCATTATCATTTGTGTACTTTTTCAGCCTAGTTTCTGTGGCTATGTCTGGGGAATATGTGACAATGCAAGCATGTATGTCTTGTATTTTGTTGTATATTCTTCTAAAGCTGATATTTAGGAGGAGAAGGCTGAAACTGGGAGATGGGAGAGGAAAAGAAAATGATACATTTAATACTGTGTTGTTAATGTTGGATTTTTGTGTTGTGTGGGGCTGGGGTTTGGGTGAATGTCTCCACTGAATTTTTGGGGGTGGAAATTTTATAAAGGAAATATGGAGCCAAATGCATTTATGTTTTAGTTTTATTGGATTTTGTATAGTAATATAATACTTAGATTTATGATACCTGTAATTGAAAAAGTCTAAAAAGGTGTGTTGGTACAGTGTGGGTGCTGTGACGATTGATAGTGAATGCTGATGTAGTGAGTGTCAGTTTGCAGGAGTATTCATTATATGTATTAGGGAGATGTGATAGTTGTTAAAAGAGTTACTAATAGGGTTTGAGTCATAGTCATTTTGTGTGACATGTACATTAGATTTTGCTGAAGATGTCATTTTGTAATCAAAAATGTTTCTAGACCAACAGTAGTTATAGGTACAGCAGTATAACATCTGAAAGGACATGCTGGGTTGCAGCACTTTAAGCGCATGAGTCAGAGAGCTAATTGTAAGGCAACTGCTATTGGGTTATGTTCTAATTGTTTGGATGCAGAGCTGGATGCAGAGCTATGTTGGGAGAAGTGTAGGGGTGGAGTTAGGATAGTTTAAAAGTAGAGTAGGTGAGGTGGGTGGAAATTGGGGAGGGGAGAGGAGAGGAAAGGAGAGTAGTGAGCACACTTATGACATTTAAATTTGTATTGTCTCTGAGAATTAGGCAGTTATGTTAGTCTCTTACCATGTTTTTGTGTCAAGCTCACTACTAACAGATCAGCATTTATGTCCATGACCCATTCAGTTTATTTGCTTTACTTGTGGAGCTGATGACATACAAACAGAACTCTCAATATCAGTAGCCTCCTACTGGGGTACTAACACTGCCTGGAATTTTCTTTGCATAGCCTTATCTGCCAGAAACTTTGTTTTGCTCTTAATGCAGAAAAGAAGTTATTATTTTTCATACTATATACCACTTCTCCCTGAGCACTAATACAAGTCTGTTGTCAAAGGGATGTAGCTGGATGTATGAAAGAGAAGAGAAGTGATTATATTCATGGGTAGATGCTAACAAGAGGAAAATATGTGCAGGGAATAACCACAGTGCTAAAGGGAGAGAGTTAGAGACATATCTCTCAACTGTCCATAACTTTGCAGACTGTTCAGATTTCTCCCTCATATTTTAGTCATTTCCTCATAAAAGTTGTATTTTCCTGGCATATTACTGAGGACTGAAATCACTACTTAACATACATTTGAGTTTCTGACTTCATATCCTTAAGAAAATCTATGCTAATGCAAAAAGTATTATACTATCAACTTTCAAGTTTATAGGAGCAATATTTAAAAATTGTCTCTGATTTTGGGTCTTTAATCCTATTACATTTGTCTTTGTTCAGAATTCTTGTGCTAAGAGGTTGAGCGGTATAATTAAATGTGAGGTGGAGTAACATGCAGTGTGATGAAGCAGTCCTGTACAGCATATAGCCAAATAATTGCTTTGCAGTATAGTTGATAGATCACAGACCTCTAAATGCACAACTCTAAGACATCACTGTTATATGAGCCATATTAATATAAGATGCCTTGATATTAGGGAATGACTTTAACACTACAGCACAGTTAGCATACAAAGCATGTTAATAAAAGCTGCCTTAACATTAGAGGCTTAATCAATACAGATTTGAGAAGCTGAAGAATTTTCATGGAAAAGGAAATGATCTAACACAAAAGAAATATCAGTAGCAACAAACAATGCTTTTGCTGGAAGACAATATTTTAAAAGAGATCAGCATTAACGTGATTTCTACATATGTTTATAATATAATTACAGTCACATGACTGCTTAATGAATATCGCGTGGTTCAGGCTTCACAGAGGGTAGTCAGATTAGCCATTGTTGCATCTTCAGTTTAACTTCCAAGTTCTATGCACACACAAAGTATCATACACATTTCAAATTATCATTCAACACAGTTTTTGTGTCTGTGTTAGCATAACTGATGTATAATAAGACATTATTATTTATAAAGTCTGACAAAGAGGAAGGAGTGGGAGTTATGGACCATCCAGTTTATTGTAACAAAACAGAAAACACAAAGAATGATGTAAAATCTTGCAAACAACTTGGTATAAGATTAACAAAGCATATACAATCCTTCTTGACCTGGTATTACAATAATTAGAAAATGTCACAATTTCAAAGAAAATTTATAACTTTTAACGTGTCATTTCCTAAATGGCAAAAATTATTAACATTTCAAAGATTCATAAAAATATTTGAGAGCCTCCCCAATTAGACCTATCATTCAATAGAGATGCACTAAAATGGAACCATTATAGGTCCATAGGTTCATTGGTGTGTATTAGGCTAATGGCCCTGGAGCCTTTACAAGCCTAGCCCATAGGATTACCCTGGCATCGTGCCAACCAACCTTAGTTCCCAGTGCCTCTGTTGAATAGAGTCACTGGAGTGATCCCCGGAGTGAATTTTCTATTTCCCATCCACTCATCAAGATTTCTGTTGAAGAGGCCCAGTGAGGTGCTCTGTTTGACATGTATGGGAAGTCTATTCCATAGCATGGGTAGTCTCTGGATTATGAACCTGTCCCTCCAGCATGTTCTGTTGATTGTAGTAATGAGGTTGAGGTCTCTGGAGCATGTGGTGTGGAGGGATTGGGATTTCTTTAGATGTAGCATTTCTAACAGAGCTGGGTCAGACATGGCTTTGTAAGTCAAGCAGAGATTGCCTCTAAGTAGGCGATATGAGACATAGAATAGTTGCAGTTTTCTGAGTATGTCCATGTAGGACAAGTGTTTAAGGCCTAGGTTCCTCTATGTGAGGTACTTTTGCGGCCTCTCCAGTTGTTGCGGGTGTCTAGTGAGGTACAGGCAAAATGGAACATTGTACTGAATGACTGGCCTAATGAGGGAAGAGTAGAGGGAGACAATGACCTCTTTCTTCCTGGATGCAAACCCCTTACTAATGAGATGTGCCACATAGAAGGGCTTTCTAACCACAGTGGCAATGTGGTGGTCAAAAGAGAGGTTGCTGTCAACCTGTGTTCCCAGATCTCTTATAACGCCTTCTATGTTCAGTGAACTACCATCAATGTGGTAATTCATGGGAACCAGTTTCCCAAAGGGGGTGGCGACACATTTTTTGGCATTGAGCTTAAGGCTATGGTTCTGACACCAGTTGTTGGTCTCAGTGAGACCTTTCTGTAGGATGTCAACATCACTTGGGGAGTTAATAATAGCTCTCAACTTGCAATCGTCAGTGAACGTTGTCAGCCAGAGTCCCTTTGTGTTGGCCTGGACTTCAGAGAAGTAGATACCAAACAGGAGAGGAGCCAGGACCAAACCCTGTGGGAATCCACTCATGACTGATCGTCAGTCTGACTTGGAGTCAGCTACTTTCACACTGTGGGTTCTATCTGTGAGCCAGTTTGCAACCCACCTAGTGATATAGGGGTTGATGCCTAACTTAGTGAGTTTTTCTATGATTCCTGAGTGGGGAATAGTATCAAAGGCCTTGGCCAGATCAAGGTAGGCTGTATGAACCACCTTGCCTTCATCCACAGCTCTGGTGACTGACTCAAAGAATTCAACCAGGTTGAGCAGGCATGACCTACCCTTCACAAAACCAAACTGTGTGGGATCCAGAGTTTGGAGATTCCCTATACCCATGTTAATTAGGTTCATGATGATGCATTCAATAGCTTTGCATATCAGACTCATCAGGCTAATGGGGTGATAGTTCCCAGGGTCTGTAGTCGCTCGTCCTTTGTGGAGTGGGATCACTATAGCAGTGTGCCATTTGGTAGGGAGAAAACCAGAGATGAGGCTGTGATTGAACAGCGTACACAGGTGAGGTGCCAGTACACTCTGTAGTTCATGTAGAATACAGCCAGGGATATTGTCAGGTCCCATAGAATCTGTATTCTTGGCCTTGGACAATGATGTTTTAACCTGTGCAGAAGTAAACTGGGTGCCTGGGAATCTACTGGTATTGTGATTGGTCCTTTGGGGGGGAAGAGTAAAGTTGGCACTGAATCTGTCTGTCAGTATATTGGCAATATTTGTTGGCTCAATATAGGAGATACCATTGTGCAGTAGTTCAGATCTGGGTATTGCCATGGAGATTCTTAAAATAATTATAGAAGGCCTTGTGGTTGTCTTTACTATCGGCTGCAATTCTGTTTTCATAGCTAGCTTTAGAGGATTTGATGAGGGATCTCAACTTTTTCTTGAGGCTGATAAAGGAGTTTTTCCAGTCTTGGGACTTCACCTTATTCTGCATCACTTTCCTCCTTTTTGTAGAGTTTGCTTATGGCAGGGGACCACCAGATTGGCTTCCTTTTTTTGGAGGAATGTATCTTGGTTCTACTGGGTTTGACAGATCCATGCATTTGTGTACGAGTTCATACAGTGCATTGGTGTATGATTCAGCAGTCATGCAACTATTCTCCATTTGAATGGGTGCCGTGAAGTTAGCCGCCTCTGCTTTTAGGAGCCCAAAGGTAGCTTTGGAGAAGTTTTTCATGGTGGTTACCTTGGTGGGGGGTGGGAAGGATGTGGATTTCCAAGGTGATTATTTTGTGGTCGGATCTAACCAGGTAGGAGTTGACTATTGGTGTAGAGCAATGGTCGCCCATGTTAGTAATTACCAGGTCAACGATGTTGCTACCTCTAGTGGGGGTAAGAATGAGCTGGTCCAAGGTACTGGAATTAATGAATTCTAGGAAACGTTGGGCAAGTGCATTGGTACATGAGTAGCTTTCCCAGTTAATGGATGGGTAGTTGAAGTTGCCCAGTATGAGAGTGTTAGGCTGGACCCTAATATTCTCCAGGGTGCTTAGAAACATGGAGTATGAGTCTTGGGACATGGTTGGGGACCTATAGCAGGCTACAACCTGAATCACTGTCTTACCCAGTGTTAGGTGTACCTGAAGTATCTCTGATGTGTTATGTTGGGCTACCAGTCTCGAGGTGTGTGCATCCTTTATGAGTATGGAAACACCACCACCTTTGGAGCTTTGGTCCAAGTTCTGGGGCCGAAAGGTGTGGAATGGGTTATAGCCTGGAAGTGCAGGGGTGCTTTCTGCTGCCTTGAACCAGGTCTGTGTTACAGCACAAATGTCAATGTTCTCCATTTTAAGGAGTGCTTTGAGTGAGTGCATTTTGAGATTTAGACTTCTAGCGTTGAGCAGCATGACCCTCAGATTGCATTTGATTGTAGCTGTTGCAATGGAACACCACCTAAAGAAGGCATTATAGGAGTGGCAAGAGCCTTGGCCAGGATCTGGAAGTCCAGGGGTGACAGATGCAGGCCATTGCTGGCAAAGCATCAAGGTCTGTCAGTCATGTCACCCCAGGCAGACAGATACTGGATCCCAGTATAATGACACCAGAAACATAGCCAATTGTTGAAATCAATAATTTTCTGCTTGTACTGTGGTTTCATTCTGGGTGATGGTAGGATGCTGCTCAGGGCTAGGGTCATACCCGCCTAGGCTACAGAATCTGAGAGCTCCTCCATGTCTCTTTTCATGTAGTCTAGGGAGGTACGTCTCAGGTCATTCACACCCACATGTACAATGACAGTCATATTTGTACCTGCTACTGAGGGACCTGAGTGCATGTGTTATGTGGGGGATCCTGGCACCTGATAGGCAGCTGACTGTTACTTGTTCCTTATGCAACCAAGTCACTGGGACGTCAGTGGGCCTCACTAGCGAGTCACCTATGACTAGTGTGTTGGGCATGCTGTTTTGCCTTAGGGGCATTGGTTGAGTGGCTCACTGTTTAGGAGAGTTATGTGTCTCATCATTAGTGTTGTGTTGTGGTAGTTGAGTGCCTTTCTGCCTTAGAGGTCTCTGCTGTTTGGGTAGATTTTTATTGGGAGCCTCCGTGAAGGTGGGTGTGTGTTTTTTGTTATTATGTGAAGCCAGTGCTGGTCTGTATTCTAGGGGGCTAGATTTTCCATGTGGTGTGGTGCAAGTGTTGACCTTCTCATGTTGACCAGCTATTCCACTCTTGGCTGGAGAGTGCATGGCTTCCAGTTTGGATATATAAGAGTATCTCTCGTAAGTCAGAGTGTTGGGAGGTAAGAGGAGAGGGTTTTCAGTGTACATGACATAGTTGCTACATTGCTTCAGGATGACCAAGTTCACCAGGTTAATAGGAGAAAGCACAGGGAATTGACCTTTAGACATGCCTGGAGGGGTGGGCATTAATAATAAGTACTGGAGCTGTTTCCTTGTAGAACTTTTAGTGCTGATAACACTTGTGTGCTACAATAATTGCTACAAGAAGTCTGGTAAAGTACTAGACTAATAAGCTAATAAAACTGCAGGAGAGGAGAGAACTAGCAGATCTAAGGGAAAATTGAGGACCAGACTTTGGCACTGCTCAGAAACTTACAAACAGTCCTGGATACAGCAAGTCTGTATCTGGACTAAACTAGTTACAGGAAGGTTGGGAAACAAGTGCAAATGCAGGCTTTTAAACCATAAAGTTGAAAGAGATGTAAAAACTGCCAAACAGTCAATAAACTACAATTTCTGGGCCAAAAACCACTCCTCTTGTGGCAAATAAGCTACCTAGTGCTTACCACTCCCACTGACAAGCTAGAAGGCTTCCCTCCAACACAGAAAGGCTTGGAGGGCTCAGAAGCTTACATACATTCCTGGATACAGCAAATCTGTATCTGGATTACACTAGTTACAGGAAAGGCGGGAAAATCACAAATGTGGGCTTTTAAACCTGGAAGTTGAAAGAGATGGAAAAACTGCCCAAATGGCCAATAAACTACAATTTCTGGGCCAGAAACCATTCCTCTTGTGGTAGATAGGCTACCTATTGTTTACCACTCCCACCAGCAAGCTAGAAGGCTTCTCTCCAACACAGAAAGGCTTGGGGAGCTCAGAAGCATACAGTCCTTGATACAGCAAATCTGTATCTGGACTAGACTCATTACAGGCAAGGTGGGAAACAAGTGCAAATGCATGTTTTTAAACCAGAAAGTTGAAAGAGATGGAAAAAACTGCCCAGATGTCCAGTAAACTACAATTTCAGGGCCAGAAACCACTCATATTGTGGTTGATTGGCTATCTAGTGCTTACCACTCCCATTGATAAGCTAGAAGGCTTTCCTCCAACACATAAAGGCTTGGAGGCTCAGAAGCTTACAAACAGTCCTGGATACAGCAAATCTTTATCTGGACTAGACTAGTTAAAAGAAAGGCAGGAAACAAGCTTAGAATGTTTTTACAGAAAAGCAGCTAAAACACCATTAAAAACAATTCAAGTGTAGTGCAAGCTAGCACACTTGAGTGTGTAGCAATATTAAAGCAAAGACATTTTAAATAAATGCAATTTATTCAAACTGTATTTTGAACTGAATTCAATTATTGTTTTATTTAACTCTGAACAGTTAAAAAGTGCCAAAAATACACTTATCAGCTGAGAAGCACACTCAGTCAGAACACGAGGAGATTTTAGCAAAGTTTTTTTTAGTAAAGCAGAAAGGGAGAAAGGAGGAACAGAAGATAGTTCAAGGTTAAGAACCTAAGTGGGTCAACCTTCTCAAATGTTCTCTCTGTATTAGATAGAATGATCTAATGATACTAGACTGGGAGGAATGTCCCAGAACAGATTTACAGTAGGGGTTAGCAAACTGCAAAGCCACCAAGCATAAGAACAAGCCACCAGTAGGGAGGGAGGGTGAGAGACTATTACAGCTACTAGCTAAAGTATTTTAGGCAGAAAATAACACAAAAATGTTTATCACAGCAGAAAAACAGCATTGAGCCACTAAAGTAATGTTTTTAAACAGATAAAGGAGCAAGGAGACTCTAGAGAATACTTTTAGCTGCAAACAAATCAGTTATATGATACACTCCTTGGTAGGAAATCAGAACAAACAGATGTTTAACAAATGGAGAAAATTTCAGGTTTATACCTTGCACACAGTGAAACTAGCTAGAAAAGATTTGCAAACAGTGTGACAGTAAAAACCTTATTTAGCAGGCCCTATAAGGCAGACAATTTTAGTACAACTATTCAGATTAGTTTTTAGCAATACAATACAGTAAAAAGTATGTAGCAGACAATAAAAAGTGCTATAAATATCTAGAATAAGCAATAACTGGCAAAACTAAGCAAAAAAGACAGGCTACTTATTGTTATATATCACAGATCAGAGTTGTTGTCAGTGCCCCTCCTCCAATTAGTTCTGTGTTCTCTGTCAGCAGAAGATGGCTGCCAGAAGCACAGGAAACTCAAACAAAACAACCAGGCCTGGATAACAGCAGGTCTCTAGCCAGACTATGCTACCTGACTAGAAGACAGAAACCTCACAAAAAATGCACAGAAAAGCACAGATAGAGCACTCACAAACAGAAAATAAAACTGTCAGTATCAACAAGCAGTTTACAGTTAAGTAATTCAGTAAAAATGCAATTGCAGCAATGGAACACTGTCTAGCAATGAAAAATACAGTTAAACCAGTATAAAACAGTACGCAAATGTAGTGAAACAGCAAAAAAAAGCTTTATAACAGTGCATAATGTAGTGGATTAACTGAATAGCACAATTATAACTGTTAAGTGCAATTCAATGAAATAAATGCAAGAAATAACTTATTCTGCTCTTGGAGTCTTAGGGAATTTCTGCTTTATCCCAGTGATGAATCACCACTCCACAGCCTGGTAAATACTAGCACAGCACCCTGCAGACACAGGGTATAAATACCAGAAAAGATGGAAGAATCTAGAAGCTCGAATTACTTCCCAGTCCTGCTAGCCCCTGCTCTTTCAACTAATCACTTGTGCTAGAGAAGGTCAGGCAACTCTGTTACTTTCAATAACAGAGAACACAAGACACTTTCAGCAGAAGATGGCTGCCAGAAACACAGGAAACTCAACAAACAAAACAACCATGCCTGGATAACAGCAGGCTTCTATCCAGACTATGCTACCTGACTGGAGCACAGAAACCTCACAATAAATGCACAGAAAAGTACAGATATAGAACTCACAAATAGAAAATACAACTCTCAGTAAGAAAAAGCAGTTTACAGTTTAGTAATTCAGTAAAAATGCAATTACAGTAATGAATACTCTACAGCTACTAACTACACTGTTTTAGGCAGAAAACACTACAGAAATGTTTATCACAGTAGAAAAACAGCAGTGAGCCACTAAATGAAAGTTTTAAACAGATATAGGAGCAGGAAGACTCTAGAAAATGATTTTAACTAAAACAAATCAGTTATATGATACACTCCTTGGCTGGAAATCAAAACAAACAGATGTTTAACAAATGGAGAAAATTTCCAGTTAATACCTTACACACAGTGAAACTAGCTAGAAAAGATTTACAAATGGTGTGACAGTAAAATCCTTATTTATCAGGCCCTGTAAGGCAGACAATTTTAGTACAACCGTGAAGATTAGTTTTTAGCAATAAAATACAGTAAAAAGTATGCAGCATACAATAAAAAGTGCTATAAATATCTAGAATAAGCAATAACTAGTAAAAATAAGCAAAAAAGATAGGATACTTATTGTTATATATCACAGATCAGAGTTGTGGTCAGTGCCCCTCCTCCGATTAGCTCTGTGTTCTGTATCGACAGAAGATGGCTGCCAGAAACACAGGAAACTCAACAAACAAAACAGCCAGGCCAGGATAAAAGCAGGCCTCTAACTAGAACACAGAAACCTCAAAAAAATGCATAGAAAAAACAGCTAGACCACTCACAAACAGAAAATACAACTCTCCGTATCAAAAAGCAGTTTACAGTTAAATAATTCGGTAAAAATGCAATTACAGTAAGGAAACACTATCTAGCAATGAAATATACAGTTAAAAACAGTATAAAAACAGTACACAAATTTAGTGAAACAGTAGAAAAAGCTTTATAACAGTGAAAAATGTAGTAGATTAGCTGAATAGCACAATTACAAGCATTAAGAAGTACAAATCAATGAAATAAATGTAAGAAATAACTTAATCTGCTCTTGTAGTCTTAGGGAATTTCTGCTTTGTCCCAGTGATTAATCACCACTTCACAGCCTGGTAAGTACAAGCACAGCCCCCTACAGATACAGGGTTTAAATACCAGAAAAGATGGAAGAATCTAGAAGCTCAAATTACTTCCCAGTCCTGCTACCCCCTGCTCTTTCAACAAATCACTCATGCTAGAGAAGGTCAGGCAACCCTGTTACTCTCAATAACAGAGAAGACAAGACACTATCAGCAGAAGATGACTGCCAGAAACACAGGAAACTCAACAAACAAAACAAAAGGCCTGGATAACAGCAGGTCTCTATCCAGATTATGCTACCTGACTAGAACACAGAAACCTCACAATAAATGCACAGAAAAGCACAGATAGAGCACTCACAAACAGAAAATACAACTCAGTATGAAAAATCAGTTTACAGTTTAGCAATTCAGTAAAAATGTATCTGTAAAAATGTTAAAAAATATATCTCTAATTCTTAGAGGCAAATAAAGTTCTCTTGGATTTTTTAAATAAATTAAGATTTGTAAAATATTCACATGACATTTTGATGGCTAAAGATGTAAAATATTTATATTCATTAATACTAGTCCAAACACAAATAGAAATGTTCAGGATTTTCTAATCCAGGAAAATGAGTTTTCATCAAGCAAATTAGATGTATTTTGTACATTTATTCAAAATTAAATACTACCAGTATACAAAATGTAGCAGCATGGGAGGTTGGCTCCTCTATATACCAATATAGTGATGTACTGGGGGAACAATAATTTGTAAAGTAATCTGAATATATTTGTCTGAGGTTTTATTATATTGTCATTTCACTGTTAACATTGTATTGCTATGCTTTGGAACTGACTATATTATTAGGGTTATACTGGGATAACGTAAATAGTATCACTGATTATTATTATTATTATTATTTTTTTACATTTTACAGCTAAATTGTCAAACAAATACATAGAATTTCTGGGCGTTCAGGTTATTAAAGAATAATAGACAAAGTTGTTTAACTTTGACTATGTTCACAAAACCTGCTTTGTCTAATTGTTACATAAAAGTGGACAGCTGACATCCCTTACACTCAAAAGAAAATGTTTTGAAAAGCCAAGTAATGAGAATATTTAGATTAGTGGCAAAGGAACTAGTATTGCAAATGGAATTAAATTATATTAAATTATTATTTTAAACAGAAAGATATAAGGAACAACAGAGTGAAAAAGTAATGTTTCAAGTACAAGAAATCACGGTGGAGATTATGCTTCTGTTTTAAAGGTTTACAAGATTTTAACCAAAGTCAGATAACAGAAGGTTGAATAGTTGTAGGACTAGAAATAGTGAGGTTGTGTATGAATGACGTTATGCTCAGTGACAACCTCTTATTATTACCAAACTAAGAACCTTCTTGTGAGTCATGCAAATACTTACTGAAATGTAACATATTACACAGAGAAGGTACTATTTTGGTTGGGTCTTTCTTGCGATTTTTACATACTGAAATTGGAGGTAGGCCTCTGAAGTAACCCATCTTTCCAGGCTGCCAGTGCTTCCTACACACCCACATCATAATACTACTTGCCCACATCGCAATCAAGCCTATTTAAGGTGGGGTATTAAAAAACTCCTTCCCAAGATCTTCTATGTCTCCAGGGAATGTACAACTGTGCAGTGACATCAGCACCACAATCATACCTCACTTACCAAAGTCAGTACAGCTTCCATCAATAGCAAAGTTGCAAAGGAAGCCAAAACATATGAGAAAGTCCTTATTATAGGTGATTCAGTGGTTAGACATCTGATGCTCCAGTCACCAGAATAAGCAAAGGTAGCTGTCTCACAGGTGTCAGGATTCACAATGTCTCCAAGACTCTTAGATTGCATTCAGCTTGGCAGTTGTATATATGACAGTAAACAACCATTGATGATCCATCTTGGAAGATGCAAAAAGGAACATGTCCAAGCTCTCCTCATCTGTGTTGGAGAATGGAAAGCAGCTAGCACGGGCTGTTTTCTACTATCCTTGTAAACAATGTAACAACATAGGCATAAAATATCTGAATTCAAAAACTGGCATCAATTTGGGGGAGGAGTATAATGGTTGTCAGAATGCATGGAGAAGGTGGGCAGTCCTACCTGCTTTACTAGGCATAGCTGCATCTTTTTTCTCAGGGCTTTTGCATATTGATCAAGAATTTCTCTACCCACTGTAGTACCTTTTTAGGCAGACATAGTATCATTAGTCTACAACCTAACACATTCTAAAGGCCAAAATTAACCTGGCACTGCTCAGTGCTAGAAGTGTACCATCCTCTACTATAGGTACAAATCTCCTCAATTTGGTTTTTACTATTATGCTTTAGAATTCTCTGTGGCTACCACTTCCTCTTCCTTAATTCAATCAGACTGTAGTATTGTAATATTCTCCTTAAGAATTTTGCTCCAAGCCTGTGAAAGTCCTACTATCTTCAGGGACTTCTCCAAGACTAATTTCCTGCAACTAGTTGATGAACTAATATGTTTTTTAAGTCCTCTTCATCCCAAGCAAACCCAAAAGCTAAAGCTTTGGCTTTTACCATTGATTTGTATTCCCACCTAAATTACTACATAGATGCATCAGTCTCCATATACCACAAATATGATGCCAAATTTAAAAACAAGTAAATATGGTGGACCCTTTTTTATCAGTAAAATCTACAACAAGAGAAAATAAAAATTGTTGTCCCTAAAAGTAAACCTAAATCCTTCATATGAAAAGTGACTTCAAAGGATAAATAACGAACTAAGGCAAGGAATTAAAAAAATCTTCAAGACCAAATATGAATTAAACATTGCTGCAGCACCCTAGGATAACCAGCTACATCAGGAATCTTAGGAACAATACTCAACACTGCAATGCACTGTTCTCATACCCAATAGCACCACAGAATCTAACCATAAGGAATCTGTAGATACACTTTCAAGCAATTTACCTCAAACATCTGTCATTCTCTGCCCTCAGTTTTTCTCTCTCACATCATCCAGTCAGCACTATCCCCTATGAATACCTTTGAACAATTCTTAGCAGCCCTTTCCAAATTTAAGAATATTCACTCTGTGGGTATGGATAAAGTACCAGGTTGCTTCCTTGTTACTATAACATGCAGATTCACTAACCACTTTACAAAACTATTCAGTGTCTCCATGGGGTGTCCTTGAGGCCTGGATAAATGCTGTTGTGATACCCCCCAATCGAAGCACCGACACTGACAAGAGGAGCTATCGACCAATTACTCATTCTAGTACAATTTGTAAACTAATAGAAAATATAATCATGAAGCTTTAAATAAGGGTATTGGTAGCTTACAAGCCCTTGACCCAAACCACTTTGGTTTTCTGAAAAGTAGATCCTGCTTACTTAACCTAGAGGATCGCTATGTGAAAGTTGCAGAAGGACTTGACAAATGCAAGTCTATGTATGCTGCTGCCTGGATCTTACCAAAACCTTTGATGATATTATTCACCCAGACATTATAAAAAAAAACTGTCACAGTTATGAATAAACTCCAACATAACTGGACAGCAAATTGACTTACATACAAAAACACTTGTTATGGACTGATGTCACACTTTCCTCTAAGAGACTCATCACCAGTAGCACCCCCCAGAGTCCTGTGCTGAGATCACAACTCTTAGTCATCCACTTCACCAGTGTCAAAGCTGACATTAAGGGCATCTGATTAAGTTTCTATTGACTGCAAACTTGTAGCAGTCCTCAGGTCATTGGAAGATACCCATATCCATGACCGCGAGCTATAGTGAGCAGAAGCTACTGCACGCCTTTGTGTGCGACGTAAAGAAATTACACCTTCTGTCTGGCTGGTAGAACTTGTATGGTCAGAACGTTATTGTATTTTATCATTTAGTTGCATATTGCTGGTATAATTTTTGTCATAGAAGTTGATTTAAGTTCCTTTGAATTCTTTGCTACTTTGTGTAATTTTTTTCCTTTGCAATATTTTCTTCCCTTAAAGCTGAATATGGATTCCTTAAATGAGTATGCAATTAACAATTTGCTAATGCATAAGTATCTTGTACAGTGTAATAAATGCTATGCATATTTAAAGCTAACAGCTGACAACACTGGTGATCTTTGTTCCTTGTGTCAAAAGTTGGATGATTTGCTTACCATTGTTAGAAGCAAATCTCGACTTGATGATTGCACATGTGCAATTGGCATGGCTTGGAGAACTGTTGTATCATATATTAATGACTGGATTGATGAACTAAATAATGTCAGGCATAGAACAAATAGAACAGATTTAGGAAATGATGCATCTATTTTCTGCAAAGAACATTCAACTCCTATGAAAGATGATGAGGCCCCTGAGAACTATGGAATTGTGGATGCAAGTACTCAGCAATCTGAGGATCCAGTTTGCTTAGAAGGAAACAAAAAAGAAAGAAAGGAAGACATTCTCAACAAATAACACGGAAGAAAAAGAAACTGACTAATGACTGTAAAGGAAAGAGAATACATAGTAAAAAGGATTCTGCTTTATGTAACACACTGGTGACAGGGAATGAAGATATCTGTCTATCAGAAAACCCTCAGTCTGCAGAAAAAGGCAAGGGGCAGGTGAAAAGGAATAAATCAGAACTGAACGTGGGAGGACTGAAGAACATTACTGTAACAAAAAAGAAGAGAAAGACATATATTGACTACATGGCTCAAGCTGTGGATTTACAGTGCCAGCTGGATGAGAATTTAATATGCAATGAAAACAGTGGAATTAATAAGACTAATAGTGATGAAGATCTATCCTTCATAACAATTGATAGAGCTGAAATGACTGTATTAGAAGCTGAAGATTCTTCAGAGATGGTCAGCAAACATATTCTTGTAATTGGAGATTCAGTTATTAGAGAAACTGATACATATATTTGCAGAGATAATAGTAAACATCGAGTAGTGTTATGCTTGTCAGGAGCAAAAATAGAAGATGTGAAACAAGCCTTGGAATGCCTTAATTTAAGGACGTATGGATCTGTTTTTATTCATGTTGGTACAAATGATGTCTCCAACAAATATTCTCTGACTGTTAGTCGGGAACTGACAGCCCTCCTAGATAGTATAGCTTGTACTGGTGTTAGGACATATTTTTCACAAATCACCTATAGAAAGGATAGTCAGGTCACTGTGAATGAAAAGATTTTTTGGATAAACACCTACATGGAAAAAATGTCCTGTTTTAAAAAAATGGAAATGTGTAGAGCATCCAAGCCTTCTTTTGGGCACGCATGTGTTCAGACAGGATGGTGTGCATTTGTTTAGATCAGGGAAGAGAATTTTTGCAGCACATATTTTGCAATATTTGACAAACACTAGCCAGGATTTTTACCAGGTCAAAAATGTAACAATTCACAGATAGCAACATTTGATGCATCTCTGATGGTTGTTAATGCTATGATCATTAATAATAAAGTGTTTTTATTAGAAAATTTGCTATGTTACCACAAGATTGATGTTGTTATAGTCTGTGAAACATGGTTAAAGAATAATGACTGGAAACCAGTTCTGTCAGGGTATAAATGTTTTTACTGTAACAGACATTCTAACAAAAAATCAGGTGGAGGTGTTATGATAGGCATTAAAGATAGCTATGAGTCTTGGGATTATTACATGTTCAATGATAATACCAATACTATAGACTGTGTAACTGTGACAATAAAGACAACCCTGGAACATATAACAATTGTTGGAGTGTACAGACAAATCAAGTGCAGATGACCTAGAGGAATTCATACATTTCTTACATGAAACACAGGACGGAAGAATAATATCAGCTGGGGACTTCAATTTACCAGAAACAGACTGGAATAATATTGATTCAACAACGTTAGTAAAGAAATTATTCACAGAGTATATTCAGGAACAACAAATGCTTCAGATTGTAAAAAAAACCTACCAGTGGATGAAATATACTAGATATTGTTTGTATTCCTAAAGAAATTACTGTAACTTCAAGTCAAGTTTTTCCACCATTGATGTGCAGTGATCATGGAGTCATAAAGGTTAATTTGTTGCTAGATAATTCTGCCAAACTGAAATCTAAGCCAATGCACAGAAGGTTAATTACAGATTATAGGGAAGCAAAAAAGTTGCTATATAAAACTAACTGGAATGAGGTGTTCAGTGGAAAAACTGCAGATGGAATGTGGAAAGTTTTGAAAGAGAAATTGTTTGAGTGCAAAAAGTCAAAAAATGTTTAACATCAGGATCTAGGCATGTAACATCAGGGGGGTATATTTCCATAAGAACAAGATACCCGATTAAGGTGAGAGACAAAAAATATAAGAAATGGAAGAGAGGTCGAACTACAACTTTGAAAACTGAATTAAATGAGCTGGACAAACAGATTAAGCATAGTGTTAGACAAGATCAAGAAAAAATTGAAGAAAATTTATATAAAGATATTGAGCATAATAGGAAACCTTTTTATAGATACATAAGATGTAGAAGGAGTAAAGATACACAAATTGATAAACTGTGTGCAGATTCTAAAATGTATTCTCAGACACAACAGATTATAGATATATTTACAATATCTTATGCAAAACAGTTTGGCTCCACAAAAGGGGTGGTAAGTTGTCCTAGTGACATCCAGATAACCTCAGATACTGGAATCAAATTAGATTATATTGAAAAAGAACTGTGCAAACTAGATCCAAACAAAGCGCAGGGAGGAGACGGAATAAGTAACAATGATTTGAGAACCCTTAAGCAAGAACTTACACTGCCATTACATCTATTATTCACTAGGTCATATAAATATGGGGAGATTCCTCAAGATTGGAGACATGCACTTATTAAACCTGTCTTTAAGGGACAGGGGAGTAGGACAAACCCAGAATCATATAGACCCTTAAGTCTACTTTCATGTTGTGGAAAAATAATGGAGAAAGTAATACTGGATAAGTTGTTGTCAGAACTGGATAGGATGGGACTTGAAACCATATATCAGCATGCATATGTTTAAAATAGATCTATTACCACCTGTAACATGATGTTCTATAACAATATAATAACAGCTATGAATGAAAAATTGTGCTGTGATGTGATTTATATAGATTTAACTTCAGCATTTGACAGGGTCATGCACAAAACACTGATCAATAAATTAGTACAACTAGGTATTGATGTACTGTTGATAAGATGGATGGCTGCATGGCTTACAAATAGGACATGGCAAGTATCACACACCAACTGAACAGGTGAAATCCTTGGTTACAGTCAGGGTGTCCCACAGGGCTCTGTACTAGGCCCTTACTTGTTTAGATTGTATCTTTCAGGCCTTACTTTTTCATCTGAGGTGTTCTACAGTCTATATGCTGATGACCTGAAATTGGGTAAACTGATTACAAGTGTTACAGATAAGGCATGTCTGCAAAATAAGTTGACTAAATTGACCATTTGGGCACAGGAGAATAATATGTTGATAAATACATCAAAAACTAAGCATATGAGATTTGGGATACATAAACTGAAAGGTGAATATTTAATATAGCATACAGTGATTGAAACTATAGACTCATTTATGGACCTGGGTATATGGGTAGATTCAGCTATGAGTTTTTCTAATTATATCAACCAATTGGCTAATGATAGTTATAGAACTATAGGTTGTATAAAAAGATTTATAAAGCCTAGGAAATCAAACATAATGAAGACATTGTTTGTTAGTTACATTAGACCCAAACTTGAGTATGGAATAACAATATGGAAACCCTATAGGAAAACAAGCATGAATAAACTGGAAAGAGTACAGCGGAACTATACTAAGGGCATCCATGGATGTGAAAATCTAAGTTATTATGAAAGACTAAAATATCTGAACTTATACAGTGTCTCTTATAGATATTCAAGAGGAGATCTTATTCAAGTATGTAAGGCATTTAGGGACAACTACCTCTGGGAATGTTTGGGGGTATCAAAAAGTACTAGAGAATCATCAGATAACCCATGTAGAAGATTCTATAGGAATGAGAAGTGTACTAATTGGTTCTCTGGCAGAGTAGCCGATGCTTGGAACAGACTACCAAATTACATTAAAGCAAGGACTAGTTTAGATATTTTTAAGAACAGCCTGGACATTTATTATGGGAACAAGTATTTTGGCATATTGGCAAGCTAGAAGGGCTAGAATGCCCGTGCTTGAAACATTTGTATTTATGTATGTGTGTATATACTCCCCCAAAAAATCTATGGCACATTAACTCATGGTGCTATGGCCATGGACTAAAGCCAAATGCAAAAAAAATAATTACGTATTCTTTGAGAACAAGAGCACTCCTGCATCTACCATATAAATTACAATACTCACAAAACAGACAGTGTCATTAGTGACCTAGACACATTCATGGGTAGTGGACAGCATTGTCGCATCACAGCTAGAAGCTCCCTGTTCAATTTTTGGTTGGATGCCCTTTGTTCAGCCATTGTCTCTGTTCTGCTTGATGTGATATATATTCGTAAAACTAGTGGCACAACAAATACCCACTTTGGGGACATAAGTCTACACTGTAGCATGAACATAACCTGTTGGCACAATTGTTACCTCTCCCAGAGAATACCCTACCTATGGAAAAAGGAACCTCTCCACATCAAACAAAGCAGCTCCTTAATTCTCTTCAAAAATAACTTAGATGAGTGAACAGTGAATTGTAAATTCACCCATGCCACCCACACCCCTTGTCTCCTATGGATATTGACAGCAAGTAGTATGAATTGAGTGGCAAGGCTAAAAATGACTTAATTACCTGGTATTTACCTATGAATTTATGAACTTATGAACTTACTGATGACTTGGAAAGACAAGACATACCATCCTAATGAAATCCCTTTTATGAAGCTTTAATAATTGTAGTAGTTCAGGAGACTAAGATGGCCATCATCCTGTACACACTGCTGATTCTAAGCTCTCTCAAAGCTAATACTAATCTCTAGCTTCTAAGGTAGAGAATTATTTTATTTCTGCTAAAAATAACCAGCCTGATAACTTGCTCTAAGTATACAAGCTTGAGATCGGAAGTAGTACTTGGAAAATAACAGATTACCTCAGATCCTGCAGGCTCTTCAGTACATGTGCTCTGCTTGCTCTCTGCCATGTACTTGCTACTGCTACATTCTTCAGCTTAAAATAACACAAAGAAGACAAAAATGCCAACTGATGCTGACTCTATGGACACACAAACTTCTAAAACTAAATTTTCACTAATTGTTTCTCCAGAAAAAGACACTTTACCTAAAAGACTCAGAATGTGTAAGCAGCAAGAATCTAGTAAAATGTCCACTAAGAACAAAACTGAACTTTCAGACCTACAGGAACTTAAAATAGCACTACACCCTTTACAACTAGCTGTCCACATTTTTTCGATCCAGTTAACAGCCTTCAGCGAATCCATCAACCAGATCATAACCAGGGTTGAAAAAACAGAAGCAAAAGTGCTGGACAATGAAGTCAAATTTAAACACTACAGAAAGAATCTTCTTCAAATGCAAAATACATACAAGAACTACAGCAAAAAATACTGGACCTGGAAGCAAGATCCAGATGCAACAATATTATTTTAAGGGGTTTGCCGGAAAGCATGGAGCAGTGTAGCTTTTTAAATACAATTTTCAACATTTTGCCATCCTACTAGATAACACAGCTGAAGCTAGACAAATAGTCATTGAGAGAGCCCACAGAGCTCTTCGCCCCACCACCCAGATTCTACCAAACCATGACTAGTCTATATCAAACTTCTTAATTACCAAGATGTTAGCAAAGTACTTACTTTGGCAAAAAAAAAGAAATAAGTTACCTGGAATGGAGCCAAAACCTTTTTTTAATCAAGACTTGCCACTGCAAATTAAACAAGAAAGGCAGAAACTATCCCCTTCTGTGCCTACCTGATACAGAATCAAGTCAAGTTTCAAATGAAACATCCTCATGCTCTTTCTTTCCAACACAAAGGCTCCGAATATGCAATCTCCAGTGTAAAAGAAGCTAAAATCAATCTTTTTTGGCATAGTTAAAACTGTTTTTGAAGCTAATATGCCAAAACACTGAATTTAATACATTTTTGTTACCTATATACTTCAGCAATACAAGTCACTGCAGTTTGACTTCATAATCAATGATTTTAATGCTTAAATATTCATTCTAGCACTTACCACGGCCAAACAGCAGCTTTTTGGATGCACAAAGCACTTCTTTCCATGTGGGAACAGCTGACCTGCTCCATACCATGATCTCTGTGATTCTACAGCCCTGGGTAGGCCCCAAAACACTTTGTTTCAACTCTGACCTCCCTACCCAGACTGCAACACTCTCTTAAAGAGCTCTCTCACTCTCAAGTGAGATCTTAGTGAGGAAATCTCTTCAAAAATAATTGATTCTGTTTTTTTTTTTTTCAGCATCCTTGGACTATTGCTGCTGTCTTACTTTGTCTAGCATCAATACTGCTAACCTTTACTCATAGGACTTCATACCAAGTCTGTATGCAATCCTACAGCTAAGTACATATTACGTGGTTTGATGCTATTTTTGTGTAACCTTTACAGGCTACATCCAGGATGTTAAGTTATACTGCTGTATTATATTTAACATGGTTTAACCCTCTCAGTTTTTGCATATATTCTTATACTACTGTTACCACTGATTCCACTTATGCTAAACTAAGTTAATTCTAGTACCTTTGTTCCCATGGCAGTCCATGGTTAAATGTGCTGCCTTTCCTACAAATGCATGGCTTTTGTATTGTTATATGTTTATCAGTGGCTCACACCCTTTCCCATACAAAGGATACATTAACATGGGCAAGACGTACTTACAGCCCTTGACATATTCATATCATAGTGCCTCCAGACTGTAAGAGGATGCTAAATACAGATATAATACACCTGCCTTATTAAAATAATATGTTTCCTTCTTCCTTTTTGGGCATTGCCCATGAATATGTTGCAGAACAATCATTTACTGTATGTTCATGAAGGCTCACCCACTTACATGTAAAGGCTACTGACCTATAACAGTTCCTCTATAAATGAACTGGATCGCTGCCAATATTATACCTGTTGTCATTACCTATCGTTTGTTTTCAGTTTGATGCTATTAACTTGGTTTCTATAGTATAATTAGCATTAACTGAAAATTTGAACTTGATAGATGGTAAATGTGTCATTTCTCTGTTGTATATGTGAAATGCTTACAGTCTTTCTTTGCATGATCTGCCAGGTATTGACAGTTGTGAAATGTTAACAACTATACCTGTTTCTTAGTTTAATCTCATGTTGAAAATTTATGGTTATATTATACTGTTTATCTTGCTTATACATGGAAAAGTGTCTCCACGAAATAGAATAGAAAAGTTTATTCAAATTACTTTCATGCAGTGCAACACGGGTCATGACATCTTTTGTGCCATACTTAATTATTCAATTAGACCTTAAGTGAGACCCACCATAATTACGTCCAGTCCCTATTCTCTACCTTACCCCACCTAATACACTAAGAGCTAGAGATTTGCAGTTGAAATATTGGGTCTATATTATGATATCACATGCTCAGAAGAGAGAACAACACATAATCGACCCCATGTAAGTGAAAGCTTACAACATTGAAACCTCAGAACAGCGATTTTTTCCAAGGGGAAAAAATCACTGTTCCTAAAAAATAAATGTAAAACATTGCATAATGTAGGGGGCTGTGCCCCCCACACCCCCTACTTAGATATACCAACTCAGAGATGTCACTACAGTGCCGAAAATGGCAAAGTAGCGAAAGTGGCCAAGCAAATTCTTTCCCAGGGAAAGAATTCCCTGAAAAGCCGCTTCGCTATTTTGCCTTTTCACACTTTTCAGTTCGACAAAGATGCATTCGACAACCTGCGTCTGTGACAGTGTAATAGGGAGCCGAAATATTAGGAAGTTATGCTATCTATACTCTGTAAGTAATATTTTCTTTAATTTTGGGATTACATGCAATTAAAAATACAACACTTTGAGATTGCATACTCAGTAACCATCTCAATGTTTATAAATTTAGATCTGTATCACTTACATTCCCTATCTCTTCCAGGCTTTGTAGGTTTATGATTAGGCACAAGGTAATTGCAGGAAGAGACTTACGCCTATGTCCCTACAAATTAAGGTATCTACTGTCATATTTCCCCCTTTCTCCTTATCAATGTAAACAAAAATAATCCAGCTCCATGTGGACAATTGATTCATGATATATTCATGGAATATTAAGGGGATTCAGATAGAAAAGAAAAGAAAATAATGGTTTCACTTGTTCTTTAAAGCCAACTTAACTGTATTGCAGGAAACACACTTATTATCAGAACAATGGAATTCTGCGCTCAAGAAAAAATGGATTAAGTCTATCATAGCATCTGGCAAGAATATGAATAGCTCAGGGGTAGCTATCATAGTGAAAGAGAACTTCCCCAAGAAATCAAAAGCTGCGACACAGATACTGAAGGCAGATGGTATTACATAACATTCTGCTGCCCACATTTAGACAAACCTATTCTCTTATTAAACTCATACGCCCCTTGCACCAAACAACATGAATTTATCATGACTACAAAATCCTCTCCTCCTTCTCTAACCACTACTATATCCTAGGTGGAGACTGGAATGCTATTCAAGATCTACTAACTGAGAGAACAAACACTAAAACCAAGCATAACACCCATGCTTCTTTAGCCATAATGGAATTCAGGAATGACTTTTATTTATTTGAACCCTGTAACTCTCAGTCCAATAACACCCCCAATAATAAATGCACTTTTTACTCACACTGTCATAAGATGTGGTCCAGGTTGGATTTTTTCGTTGCCTCAAATATCCTCCTTAATTATAACATTATAATTTATACTAAACCTAGGTTCTTCTCAGAATACTTTAAGATTACCCTAACTATTGACTGGTCCAAAGACACAACTATTAAAAATAGAGGCCACAGCTGGGCATTTAACCCTAATTTACTAAACAAAGAAGAGATCCTACAGGAATTTGAAGGTACCCTCAACCAAGTATTGACCTCTACTGAACACAACCAACTACCCTTTAACATCTATTGGGCCTCCATGAAATCCATGATCAGAGCAACTCCCATCAGTAAAGAATCTCATTATAAAAAAAGTAAAATCATCAATGAAAAATAAAATTAATAAGCTTGAGACCCACCTTCAATCAACTTTCAATCCTATAGCTGAAAAACAATTAATCCATCTACAGAAAAAGCTTTTGGACTTCAATAATAAAAATGTATCTTTCCATGAAATAAGGACTCTAACAAACTACTCGGAGTGGTCCCACCTGCCCTCAAAATTCCTTGCTAGATTAATCAACCAAAACAAACTCTCCTCAAGTATGATGGAAATAACCTACCAAGGTAAGAGCTACCATAAAAACCAAGATATAATTGACATTTTTGAACAAATCTATAGATGCTCATATAGTTTTCCTGACCTTCATTCAAATAAATCAGATATAGAAACTTTCTTTAACCAACTAACTTTCCCTAAACTTAGCCCTGAACAACAAAACACTTTATCATCTCCCATTACCCAACAAGAAATAGCCATGGTTATCAACAAGCTTAAGCCCAATAAAGCCCCAGGTCTGGTTGACTTTACCGCAGAATTCTACAAAGCTTCTAGTAAAAAAATATCTATTTTCCTTCTTCACCTATATACCTACATTACTCATAATGGAATAAAAGATTTACACTTAAATGCCTCCAAAATGGTTTTCATCCCTAAATCCAACTCCGATCTTAAAAATGCTTGGAATTATAGGCCCAACATGAAGATCTACCCTTCTACCCCAGCTAACAGAATTAAACCTGTTGTCCCATCCATTATCTCCACTGAACAATCATGGTTCACTCAGAATAGACAAACCTTTGATCACTCTCTTCTCCCTGATGCCCTCTTAACCCTTTCTACCAGTAATCACAACCCTATATATACTCTGGCTGTTGAAGCCTCTAAAGCCTTTGACAGATTGAATGTAGAATTCCTCCTGGCTACTCTCCTAGCTTCAACTTTCCTCCAGCTTTCATACAATCTATTAAAACTCTATACTCCAATTCCCCACACTATCTTACAAATCAACAACAACCCTTCTTCTCAAATTGATATTAAAAATGGAACTGGACAAGGGTGTCCAATGTCTCCCTACCTGTTTAAACTCTATATTGAACCTCTTTTTCTGTTAATCACCCAAAAATCCTTTCATCGTATTCCCACCCTCTTTAATACTAAAATTCCATTCTTAGCCTTTGCTGATGACCTTAAACTCTATTACTCCCTCCCCAATTCTGACCTTCCAAAAATGCTAGACTGAATAGATACATACTCGAAATTCTCTAACTATAAACTAAACTTAGAGAAATCAACCATTTTTTCCCCTGAACCCCTTTTCTCAACTACCTAGCTGCCCCCCCCCCCAATCAATTAATCATTATCTACAGTATCTTGGTATTTCCTTTCACCTAGACCCCAACCAAATCTATTCAAATAATATCTTCAAACTACTATCTAACAAGATTTAAACAGATGGGCAAAATTACACCTCCCATTTCTCACCAAAGCTGATATAATCAAAATGAACATTCTGCCTCATCTACTTTATATTTTCAATGCTTCTAACATAATAATTCACAACAATTTTTTTAAAACTCTCTACTCGTCTTTCTCCAAATTCCTATGGTCCCCCAAATCAATTAGAATTACCTATAATAGACTAACTCTCCCAAAAGACAAGGGTGGTCTAAGTCTACTCGACCTGAAACTTTATTATGATATTATAAATGGTATCAAGATAGTAACAATATCTGATTATACTCCCAAATCATCTGCCTGGTCTCCTACATGGGTAAAATTATATTATAACTATATCAAAACATACAGCTTCAACTCCAAAGCTCTCCCCTTTCTGAATATAGAAAACCTAAAAAAACTTTAAACTACAATCAGTCATTAAACATAAAAAACTATTCTTCAGAAGATTTTCACATCTCTAAAACTGTCCATTGCTTTCAATACCCTGCAACCATTCCATCTCAGTCCCAATCTTAAACTGAACAACGAAATGATCAAACTTGATAAATACCCCTTATCAGAGAGTTAACTATAGCAGATCTCTTTCCTCTTAGAAATAATTCACTATCCGAAATAAGACTACAAATGCCTCTACCCAAAAGCTATGCAATTATCTTGAGACAAATCCTTGACCTTTATCATAATACCTTGGAAGATACGATTCTAAATCTAAATGATATTAAAGCCTGCAAATCCATATGGAACATCCTCTTACTTAATAAGAAAATTATTTCTAATTCATACAAACTTATTCTTTCTATCCAAACCCAAAATTAACTTAATGTTTTCCAACTACTGGAAAGACCAAGATCCTTCCATTTTCCCTAACCAAATTTCCCAAGCTATTCAACTTTTCTTGAAACTTAATCCCCTTAAAAAACGTAACTATACCCAACTTAGGATCTTAAACAATGCATACCTCGCCCTTGCTATACTTTCTAAAATCTATCCCTCCTCCTCTCCCCTCTGTCCCCATTGTACCAATCACAACGCTAACCTGCTCCATATTTGTTAGAGTTGCAAATGCTCTTATAGACTCTGGTGCTCCCTCAGAGTACAATTGGAAAAAAGGGATATGAGAAAGCAACTTTGTCCTGGAAATTCGCAATATTACATATCCCTTCTACAGGATTATCCATACTTCAGACTAATATCTTAATAACACTCTTTTTCCTTGTCAAACTTTATATCCCCCTTAACTGGAAGGATAGATCTCTACTCACTTGAGATAGATTTAAACAACTTGCTACCAAACACTTACTGGCCCACAAATATCTGAAATACACCCAAAGAGTACACACTTTACTGAATATTGGGATACTTTATTTGATATAATTCTAGCTTAATCTCTGTTAACTTATTTATTTTGTTGGACATAAAGTGTATCTGTAAGTAGTTATTTGTTGTATGTAAGTCTATATTACTTTCATTGTTTTGGTTGTGCATTGTCTGTTACCATTTTGTATTGCGTTATTAAAAATTGTTAATAAAAATATTTAAAAAAAAAACAATTGTAGCATTTCAGTATATTCAATGAAAGTGATGTAAAATGGCAGTTCTATTAGGCCTATTGACTGAATACTCAGTTCTCTCCCAACATAACCATAACTAAGGGATGAATGATTTTGAAACAGCAAAAAGAACTAAGGTAGAAACATACCAATGCTAATTATATGAAAGCTGTGTATTACAGAATGTCATTTCCTAAAATAGCATGATACCACTACTGGCCTTCTGTGAGTACCAGCACAACAATACAAAATGTAGCCAAAGCAATATACCTTTACTGGCAAATAAACCTAACTATTATCATTTACTGTTGCAGTGACCCTCCCAGTAGTAAGTTCTGCATATTTAAAAAACATAGGGGGGAATTCAATAAAGCCTATATGGATTAATTTTCAATGTAGGCATAGTGGCACGGAGCTTACATGGAAGTAAGCAGCAGTGCAATCAAGTAAAAGGAGCTGAGGGGCATGCACAAATGTGCGAACATGGAAGTGTCCATGGCTGTAAATCACCTCATATGCAGGTGAATTGCTTGCAAATGATGGTGTTGGAGTGATCCAGCAAGTGGATAGGCATTAATGTAGACTCATAAGTGTACAAGGAAAGATTCCGTGTATATGAGATAAAAAAGTGAACAGAGGCTGCAAAAGCCCAGTAAGAAGTACAGAAGTAGAATACCAGACACAGATATGTGCAAAACTATGTCCTGTGTGTCCAAAAAGTAATGTAAAATATTTTTTTTAAACTGATATTATGTTTGTGTGGTGTGCAGCAGTGCAGAAACATGCCATTATGCAAAAAGAAAATATTTAAAAGTGTAAAAATGAACAAATAAAATATGTGACAATAATGCATTATAGGGCCTTGTATGTAGTATGTACAATAGTAGATTTCTGTGATTGCTAAGGAGGCAGAGTCTGGAATTGTGTGGTTTCCTGGATGTGTGCATGGATCTGTATGTAAATTAGCTAGGCTTACTGAATAGAAAAAATGGGTATCCTTGGCCGCAGATGACATCTGTGTAGCGCCAAAACCATGTTGGTGTCCTAAGAAGAGGTAGCTGACATCAAAAGGGGTGTGTCTGTACTTCTTTAAGCACAATGAGGCACAGTAGTACCTGTTTGCTTGCCCCGCTGCTGAGGTGAGCAGGGGAGTGTGTCCAGTGCCTGCTACATTTTGTTTAACTTTGGGGTGCATGTTTTAGCTAGTTTGAGCGTGTTTGCATGGCACACCTCTGTACTGAGTGTGCCTGTTTATGAGGGTGTGTCCATTGAGTGCTGAGCATTGTTTATATCTGTGGCATGGATTTGCGCATCACACTGTAGTGATTAGCAAGGAAGGCTGTTTAAAAAAAATGCCTGGGAAAGCCAATCATATATAAATTAATGATGAACCCTGTACCACTTAAACTGGGCCATTAAAATGCTGATAATAATGTACTTGGCAGGTGGAATGGATCATAGATAACCAATCACACAGGCTGTACCTACAGCAGAGCACTAGAAAAGTTGCATACACTCTACAAACTGATTTCAACCCTATACTGTACACCAGTAAAGTACAAATGTGGCATTTTTATGTAAAGCAAAGCTAGGGGCTGCTGCAACTCTGCTAGATCTGTATGTGCTAGATGCTGAGATCAGTGCTGACGCTGCTGACAATAGATCTAGACTGAGAAGGAGAAGAGTGTTCAGGCCCAGGGTAACCTTCCAGGAGCTACATGAGCTAGAGATTGAACATAGCTACACGAGGGACAGGGGCATACTACAAGAATTCACCAAGCTCTGCCAATCTCAACTCAGACCCAGAGCCAACAAAGGGGAACCCATCCCAGTGGAAACATAGGTATGTGTAGCCCTTGGGATACTAGCTACAGCTACTTTCCAAAGACTAACTGGGGACATAATTGGGGTCTCACAGGCATCAGCATCCAGGGTACTCCTCCAGTTCCTGGATGCCATGCTAACACATGTCAGTAAGCACATTTATTTACCCCACATCCCTGAGGTGAGGGCTAGCAGTATGCAACTCTTCAACCATGAAGCATACTACCCTGAGGAACTGGGTACCATAGACTGCGCTCATGTACATATCAAAGCACTGCCTACTGAGGAGGGTAGAGTCTATGTCAACTGCAAGGGGTATCACTCCATCAACTGCCAGGTCATGTGCAATACCCAGCGCATTATCATGAATGTGTGTGCTGGCAGTCCTGGCAGTTATCATGACTCCCATATCTGGCATGCATTACAGCTGTACCAGATGTTTGCCAGGGGGACATCCTGTATGCCTTCTACTGGAGGATGCTGGCTACACACTGGAACCATGGATGATGATGGGTCTATATTAGAACATCGAAGTTTCACAACTTCGAATGTTCTAATATTGACCTCTAATCAGCGAACGCTGAAAATAGCTAAATGACAGAAAACCAAATATTTTCCTAGAGAAAGAATTTGGTTGTCCGTTTCTGTCACTTCTCTATTTTCAGCATTGTGGTGGAATGTTACGGGTCGGGTTCAGGTAAGTGTACGATTGGGCATGGGTTAGGTGAGCTAGGGTTAGGGCGTGGGTTAGGTATGTGTGTGATTGTGTGGATGTGAGGGTTAGGGTGGGTTAAGTGAATTAGAGTTAGGGAGCGGGTCAAGTAAGTGTGTGATTGTGTGGACGTGAGGGTTAGGGTGGGTTAGGTGAGTTAGAGTTAGGGCATGGGTCAGGTAAGTATGCGATAGTGTGGACATGATGGTTAGGGTGGGGAAGGTGAGTAAGGGTTATGGTGTGGGTGAGGTGAGTGTGCGATAGTGACGGAACTTAGGGTTAGGGTTTGGGTTAAGGTAAGTGGATAGTTAGTGGTGTTTGTACAGTTTAGTGTAGGGTTAGATGTAAGATTTTAGGTGTATATGTGTGGATTGCTTTTTGTTTGGTGTGCTTGTGTTGTGTGTATGGGTTTCGGAACAATGAATTTTTTCCCTAGGAAAAAATTTGCTGCTCTGCATGTTCGATGTTCTCAGCTTTGGCTGAATAGGGGTCGATATTAGAACATTCGAAGTTGTGAAACTTCAATGTTCTAATATAGACCCGATGACGACACCCATCACAAATGCACACACACCCACCAAAGGATGCCATAATAAGGCACACGCACAAACTAGGAGCATAATAGAGTGTGTGTTTGGGTGGCTCAAGTCACAGTTCCCATGCCTAGATATAGCTGGTGGAACCCTGCAGTAGTCTCCAGCCACATGTGCACAGATGTCATAATATGTGCCATGCTACACAATATGATTCTGGGGAAACAGCTGTGGCAGGATCATCAGAGGGAAGAGATACACAGCCCCCCACCAGTGCCTAGGTCCACACAGCAGCACCTACAGGGGGACTCAGAGAAGGAACCCCCTGAGGTTGTCCCTGTATGCAGACATATGCATGCCCAGTATGCTTTGGCCTTGGCCAAGAGACAACACATAGCACATGCACTGACACCTAGGGTCCTAGGGACTGACACCTTATTCTGACTCACACACATAGTTAAAAGGATGCCAGCCAGACCACACAACCTGTACCTAACCATGTATTGGCTGTGTACTGTCTGCATCAGACAGAGTCAGTCCTGAAACACAGGTCTCTCAACCGTTACATTTGCAAGGTAAGTCACTGTCCTATACAACAAATCTACGGGGTAGTAGACTATGGTAGCATATGTATGGACCTGCTGCATGCATGCCAGGGAATAGTGTGGGCTACTGGGCTACTTGCACAGAACTAACAGCTGCTTGGGACAACAGGTACTCTGTCCAGTACTGAGTGCCCCATAATATAGCAATAACTAACGCTTGGGTGTGAGTAATGCTGGATTTACCCACAGTTGGTGTGGTTTGGTCACGAAGGTGAAGCCCTTTTAAAAATGTGGTGCTTCACTTGGCACCACGCAAACCAGTGCAGCTGAGCTGAGCAGCGCTTAGCAGTGTGCAAACCAGCTAAGCACAGCCAAGCACTGCCAAGCAGTGTATAAGAGAGATTGTTTAAGCAGTGCTTCACAGGTCTGAGCAGGTCTTAGCAGAGCTTAGGTGAGCACAACGGATCAGGGTTGAAAAATAATCATAATAATTTGTCTTTGTAAAATAAATGCTTAATTTCCCTTCCATGTATGCAAACGCTGCACCTACTCCACATAAGGCCATAACTCTAACCACTTGGCTATGTAGATATGTGGAATGCTGCTATACTTTTACATATACCTCTGAGCTAACTTTAAGCACTGCTAAGTACGTGCCACACCATGCAAATCCACTACGCTGTGCTTAAACTTGACCTTTGCATCACAAGTTAAAGCACCTGGTTTCTATATGTTTGGAATGTGTAACTTGCTGTGCCCCATGCTGTGCTGGGCAAACGTGAAAAAAAAATTAAATACATCAATATAATGCACTTGGACAGTGCAGGGGGTGTGTTACTCATCTGTGGACACAGTTAGTCACATACTTCCTGCACTGATTCAATAACCGTGTTCCACGGCTCTCCCTCAGCAATGCACCATCATTAATATGCATGGTGCTGTACCAATGGGGAACCATGTACATGGACACAGTAATTTCCATATAGGCTCTACACTATGCCTACATGGATTTTATTAAATCTAGGGGTAACTCTTCAGCACTGGATTCATGGAATCCTATTGCCATCATAATAAACTGTTTCTGAGGTGTCTTGTTACCAGTCCTAACAGTTTCTCTATAAATACACATAGTTCTGGGTCATAGATGATCTGATGAGCCATTCCATGTACCATAACCCAAAGAGCTATAAACTACAAATGTTACATGGTTTTCTAATCCAGACTTTCTCCATCAGTTTCAGTATGAAACACCTCCAGCTCAAACCTTTCACAAACTGACCTGATAACTGATCTTGCTCTCTATGCACTTAATTGCTAAGCCACTGACTAAAATAAAAAAATACAACAGAAACTCTCATATACAAATATCACATGTACAGGGAAGTGCAATTGATACAACGTTTAATCAACAAACACAGAAATAAATCTGTACTGCTTTATGGTTAAAGAGTGCCTATTTAATGGAGATGTAATTACTGCAGTTTTCCTCAGGTTACTCATAGGTTCATAGGTTTATTGATGTTTACTAGGCTAACAACCACAAGGGCCATTTTTAGCCTAGGCATGCATCCCAAATCTCTGACAAGTTCTGACACCATTGATAAGTGTAAGCAGGGGTTTGGAAGATGAAACATTTACAATCAGAGGCCTGGGAGATGTGTGATACTCAATGTGACACTCTTTTCAGAATGGAATTCACTATATTTTAATTCATTCAGCATTCTTCTTCTTGAAGTGTGTGCTTGTGTACATCATAAATGCAAAAAAAAAAAAAAAAGCCAGCATGCTCTTTTTATGTTCATAGTCAGATAACATTACAACTTTCTCATATTTTATAGTAGTTAATGTGTCAGGGTCAGATTAATATGCATAGGATTAATTTCCCCAGTCATGAGGAAGGATTTAATACCTCACTGATTTGCTGCTTCCATCTATGGTGATGCATGATATGATCACTGACAGTTGAAAATGGCTAGGGTAGTGATAAGTGGGGCAGGGGTGGGTACAATGAGTGGGTTTTAAAATATAATGGTGTATGTGTTGTAAGAGTGTTGTGTGCTGTCCCATAAAGTAGCAGTTGTGAATAATGTCATTGCCATTAACTGCAGAAGGTTAACATCTATGCTGACATTGAGGAGTGGCAATGCAGCAGTAAACAGCTCTCTTCCATCCCTGCTCATTCCACACTTATCCTGGTCTAAGTCAGCAGCCACTGACATGATCTGGTTCTCATGCTCACATGATCAGTGCCAAAAGTAGCTATCTGGCCTTTGCTAAAAGCCTTAGGAATATTTGTTGTATCCTATTCCGTTTTACTGCATTTCCACTTTTATCACCATGCTATGTTTAATTTGTATTCTCAAGTCAAAAATATATATTTAGAGCATACAAATAGGTCACTTGCTGTGTACAGTACTGCCAAAAAAGAATACTAAAAATTGTTGGAATGTATATTCATACATACCTTAATACATACATACATACATGCATACATACCAATATTCAAGCATGGGCAATAATGCCATTCTAGCCTGCCAATATACCAAAGCAGTTGTTCCTGTTATAATTGCCCAAACAGTTCTTAAGAATATCTAAAGTAGATAGATGGATAGTCTACTCCATGCTTCATCTGCTCTCTCAGAGAACTAATTAGTACACTTCTTATTCCTGTAGAATTTTCTATATAGGTTGTCTGATGATTCTCTACTGCTTTTTGATAACCCCAAACATTCCCAGAGGTTGTCTCTAAATGCTCTATATACATGAATAAGGTCTCCTCTTAAATAACTGTATGAAACACTGTGCAAGTTTAATATTTTAGCCTTTCAGAAAAATTTAAATTTTCACATCCATGGATGCCCTTGGTATATTTCTGCTGTACTCTTTCTAGTTTACTCATGCTTGTTTACTTATAAGGTTTCCATATTGTTAGTCCATACTCAAGTTTGGGTCTAATGTGACTAACGGACAATGACTTCATCATTTCTGATTTCGTAGACTTTATAAATCTTTTATACAACTTATAGATCTATAACTGTCATTAACTGATTGGTTGATATGATTAGAAAAACTCAAAGCTGGATAAACCCATATACCCAGGTTCTTAAATGAATCTACAATTTCAATCACTGTGTGCTGCATTAACTATTCACATTTCAGTTTATGTCTCCCAAATCTCATATGCTTATTTTTTGATGCATTTATCAGCATATTATTCGCCTGTGCCTAAATGGACGATTTAGTCAAGTTCTTTTGCAGACATGCCCTATCTGTGACACATATAATCAGTTTACCCATTTTCAAGTAATCTGCATATATACTGTAGAACACCTCAGATGAAAAAAAGAGATGTAAAAGATACAATCTAAACAAGTATGGTCTGGGACAGAGCCCTGTGGGACACCCAAACTGTAGCCTTGAATTTCACGTGTCTAGCTGCTGTATGATCATTGCCATGTCCTCTTTGTAAGCCATGCAGCTATCCATCTTACCAAGAGTACATCAGCACCTAGTTGCCCTAATTTTATAGTGATATACATGGTGCTTTTTTCCCTTTGATCTCTACTAAAAATGGACTTCAATTCAGTAATCATAACATACATAAATATGTAGATATATGGATATATAATCACAGATAGCTAGACAGAGAGATAGGCAAATACATAGTGCCATCTAGGCGGGCCAGCCTACATTATTTAATTAAACAAATAATAATGATAATGACAGACTTTGTCAAGATAATGTTTATACATCATCTGCAGACCTGTAAAAACATGGCAGTTATAATGCAAAGAGTGAGTGGGCTAAAGGCAGACTTACTTACATCCTTTAATGGTTATCTTAGTGTCAGAAATGAGTGCATTATTTCTTTCACCACTAGGATCAGAGACTGACTGAATTCTCCCTGTCTTCATCCATTACACTGTAGGCCGAATCTAGATAAGGCATAACATGGAGGTAGGACAATCACATGAAACATATGTAACTGAATGGTGCTGTTTTGCACACTTGCCAATACATACTGCCAAAGCTCCCTACCCCTGAGGTGCACTGAACATGAAGATGATTAAAATTAAGGTAGATATATGAAGTGGGCAGAGCCTCTTGTTTGAGATAGTAGTGGTTTTTGCCACAATGAAAAAATGTTTAAACAAATTTGAGATCTGGGAGTTGATTTAACACAAAAGTACCACTGATGTTGTAGATTTGCACTGATAACCCCATTCTCAGTGAAATGTAAACTGTGCCACATGAGCAGTGAACTAGCCACTTAGATAAAATTGATCCAGGCCACATCACAGAAGGTGCTATGCTAGGTTGAAGGAACAGATCTAAAAGCTGTTTGGCATGATATGTGAAGTAAAGAATAATCCACGACCTTGAAGAAAGGAACCAGAACTCTGCTAAAGTCCACAAGGCTGTATTTTTATTTCTGAAGTGTTCCAAAAGTCACAGATAAAATCACACTGAAGTATTCCAAAAGTCACAGATAAAATCACACAAGCGCTCAGGCAGTCCTGAGCTTTATCAAGTGAAAACAAAATGCAGTATGCAGTAACCTCCATTAAATAGCCTAGCAATTATACAATTAATTAATTGTATAATTGCTAGGCTATTTAATGGAGGTTACTGCATACTGCATTTTGTTTTCACTTGATAAAGCTCAGGACTGCCTGAGCGAAAGCGCTTGTGTGATTTTATCTGTGACTTTTGGAATACTTCAGTGTGATTTTATCTGTGACTTTTGGAACACTTCAGAAATAAAAATACAGCCTTGTGGACTTTAGCAGAGTTCTGGTTCCTTTCTTCAAGGTCGTGGATTATTCTTTGCTTGTCTTTGGTTTTTTGTGCATTACTTCACTTGATCTTGTCTGCCATGGCCAATGGAGAAGAAACCTTTAACCCAGGAGAAACTCCTGAAATGCTGAAAACACTACAAATGATCTTCCGGTGAGCAGAGCGGAGTTCAACCAAGTACTGGTTGCACTCAAGGAGCTCACTAACTTGCTGAAACCCACCACGGCTGCTTCACCAGGGCTAGCTTGCAACCAGCAGCAAGCACTACAAAACAACTTTGGATTACCGGTAATTGCGGACCCGGAAGAGGGTACAAGCTCCACTATATCCTCCACGGACATGTCTGGCGCCGGATCCAAAAGAAACAACTTTACTCGTCGCCATGAAGCTACCAGAGCTCCTGAAACAAACGTACAACCAGGGACCAATGGAACTAGTAATCCTGCTCTGAAACATAGAAACAAGGATGTAAACTTTACAAAATGGGCTGGACAACGCTTCACCTTTTCTAAAGGTAGTAACAACACTAACAATTTTTCTAACTTTGATCAGAGCATGGACTTGTTCAAGGACAAATTATACTCCTTAAGGAGTACACAGCTAGAGATAGACTATTTGAATGAATGTCTGAGAGTAAAACGTGTCCCGAAAGGGCTACGCTTTTTTAAATTTCCAAACAATGTTCAGTATGGTACTGATTATTATTTTAACTTGTGTGAGATTTTTGATAAAGCTGGATTGGAGATGTTGCATTTAATGGTAGGGGAATATGAACTGAAAGCACAAGCATTAATGACTGAGCTAGACACTTTAAACAATGAGTTAACATCTAGTACTAATTTTAGTGCTTTTAAATCAAACTATGACAAGGTTTTTGATAATGTTGATGTTTTTGTGATAAGATTCTTAACAGAAAACTAAGAAAATTAGAACGTGATCTCATCGAATACAGGGATGGCCTCGCCTACCCTAGCCCCAATGGTTACAATAAAACTTCTTCCAAAAACAACACCACAAACACAGATAGGGCTAGTGACACATATGACAGACAAGAGGAACCCCTTAGAAGAAGTGAAAGGCTAGCAGAGAAGAACAGAAGGGGTACTAACAACCAGGATTTTCAGCAGAACCCCGGCCAGACCGGGTTTGGGGACAGAGACAAAGACAGGCACCGAGGTCTTGGAATTTTGTTCACTAACAAACCACCACACACCCACTACCCTAACATCCCTGGATGACCCTACAACTGACCAAGCCCCAAATCTGGGTTTACACAATCAAAACCCTACTAATATTGAGGGTAACTGCACTATTTTAAGGAGAAACAACTTTGCCATATACAATTACACGGACATGAACCTTCCTACAAATGCTTTTGATATTTTCACCCAAGGGTTACATTTTGTCCCAACTAAACCCATGAATTTAACACAAGCTCTGATAGATTTAAAAATGTTTACCAGAGCTTTAAATTTAAATTTGATTTTTAAAGGGCAAACACTTAATGCAGCAGGCCCAACGCGTACAAGTCTCTTTAACCCCCCACTACACCCAATAATTCTCTTCTTTGAAAAGTTAGTGGAGAATGACTTCAGGAAAGTATACAATAATCAAGAAATTCTACTTCATCCAAATTTTTCTGAACAAGAAATGAATTTTATTGAACACTTGCATGAAGTAAAAATCAGGGTCATGAAACCTGATAATGGCGGGGCAATTCTCCTTATGTTCTCAGAGCACTACGAAGCCCACATGCACATTATGTTGCAGAATGACGAACAATATGAGAGGGTTTCACCAAACGAGATCAATATAGCCTTTGCTGGGATTAAGTACTATCTTACTGACCTTCTATTACAACAGGCCATCAATGAAAAGGTCTATAACTACTTACATGTGGAAAAGCCCAGAATACCAGTCATCTTTGGGATACCTAAAACCCATAAAGGAATAAATCCACTACAATTCCGGCCGATTGTATCAGGAGCAGGTGGAGTGACTGAGCCCTGGGAAAATTTATTGATTACATGACTAAAGAATGCACGCCTTTATTGTCCCACGTTTGCAAGGATTCTTGGCACTTCCTCTGGGACATTCCCACCTCTTGCTACTCCCCAGACACCTTAATGGTCACAGTGGACATCAAAGATCTGTTTTCCAGCATCCCTCATCAAATAGGTTTGGAATGGTTTGCCCAATTTCTAGGCCAGAAGACAACCCTTAGCAACAAAATGTCCAACTTGCTTACCGAAATGATGGAGATGGTTTTGTCCAACAACTTCATCTTTTTTAATGGTGAATTATACCGCAACGCAAGGGGTTGCCATGGGGCATCTTGTGCATCCTTCTACGCAAATGTAATATTGCACATGTGGGAGCATACATTCGTTCTAATACCCCCATGGAAAGATCACATTCTGTTCTACAGACGCTATTTGGATGACATCTGTATTTTATGGTCTGGCTCTGAAGGGAACCTATCTGAATTCCTTATACACATCAATTCAACAACGAATTTCCTACAATTCACACACACAGTGGATCAGCACGAACTTCATTATCTGGACATCACTCTTTACAAGGACTACAATCAGAAAACTTTCCATTCCAAACTACATCGCAAGGCAACATTTTCTAACTCCTTGCTACACTTCGAAAGTGCCCACCCACCATATCAAAAGAGGGGGATCATCAAGGGGCAGCTCATCAGAGCAAGTAGAATATGCAGTACGGAGAAAGATTTTGATTCTGAGGTGGAATTTTTGGAAAACTTTTTTTGGAGAGAGGTTACCCTCTGGAACTATTTCTAACTCTAGCAGCAGAGGTAAAATCTGCACGGCATTCCCTCTACAAACCAATACTGGGGGGGGGTTTGTACCAGTGACCAACAATACACAAAACAAGGATGCTGTTCACACTAACAGTTTTGCACACACATACTCATCAAATTCCTATGAATTGGAAGAAACAATCTTACATCACTGGCGGTTTTAACCCTCTTTGAAGAACTAAAAGACTATATACCACCTAAACCCAGTTTTGTTCGTAAAAGAGGGGCCAATCTAAAGGAATTATTTGAAAGAAATCAAAGAAAAAGATGAAGGTAAAACAACCAAGGCTGGGCACTTTCAGATGTGGTGCCTGTGCCCAATGTCATGCCATATCTAAAGAAACAGCACCATACCTCCCGTCTAGGAACTACAAGATACACCCCACTGGATTTTACACCTGTGCCTCTAGAGGGTCGTATACTTGGGGATGTGCACCAACTGTCAAAGTTTCTATGTGGGCAAAACTGAGAGGGAATTAAGGAAACGATTCACGAGCATCTTTATGACATGACCAGGAAGAAGGAAACCAATGCCTTCTATAAACACTCACTCTCCTGCCCAGATCCCAAAATTCAGTTTCTAGTTCTGGAACAGGTTGAGCCAGATGCAAGAGGTGGTGACTGGGAATCCACCTTGGGCTACCGTGAACTATTATGGCAGTTGAGACTGAATGCAGGGAAGCCACCAGGTCTGAATGGGATGATCAGCATTAAACCGGTCCTCAAGCTTAGGAGGGCTAGGTTATAACTCTCATACTTGACCCCTTCATACTACAGCATCCCCACACAGCATATTAAATTACTGAACATCCACGGTTTTAGGATTCTGACTAATAAATCAAATTCTATATGAAATGGTATATGGATGGGCATCAAAAATATCTCACGCACATTTTATTGCATGTCTTTATCAGTGCAAAGTAATAATAAAAGAAAAATTTTTAACAATTCACTGACAATCCAAACACATCTTTAAGCATATTCCTTAACAATCTACAACCCCAACCAGACTTCAGACTTTTATGTTCTGAAACCTAGGAAACTGGTATTTTAAAATGTTTTTATGGTTAGTCATTTTATTTAAGTGCAGATGTTGTTGCAAACATTTCATTTTTGAGTTGGCATAATGACTAACTTTTTTAACATCCAACTCCAAAGCACCACACCTTAGTACTAGACTTACTAATTAATTAATTGTATAATTGCTAGGCTATTTAATGGAGGTTACTGCATACTGCATTTTGTTTTCACTTGATAAAGCTCAGGACTGCCTGAGCGAAAGCGCTTGTGTGATTTTATCTGTGACTTTTGGAATACTTCAGTGTGATTTTATCTGTGACTTTTGGAACACTTCAGAAATAAAAATACAGCCTTGTGGACTTTAGCAGAGTTCTGGTTCCTTTCTTCAAGGTCGTGGATTATTCTTTGCTTGTCTTTGGTTTTTTGTGCATTACTTCACATGATATGTGAAGTAACATTCCTGCATGACTATTTTTCTTTTTATCAGGGTGTCATGTGACAAGAGTGTGAATTTTGCTGATTGATGTCTGAAGCATGAATGTGTCAACTGCACCACATACAACTTGACATTAACAAAGTTTCATATTGTGCTCAGAACTTCCATTTTCAAAAATAAAAGCTTCATGCCAGCTAGAAACATTTCTAGTTTGTTCTTGATGATAAATTTGTACACAGTAGCTGATTTTAATCATTTCTTTTTAGTTAAATCATGGATTTTATCACTTTGCCCAAGAAAGATGTTTAACAAAGGAGGTTTGTGTAAGAAGGAGTTCTTTCTCAAAGGTGTAACAATGTTAGAGTTGATCATACTGCAGTGGTAGTGCTGCGGTAGCGTTGTCGCCTCACAGTAAGACATTGTCCTGTTCGATTCTCAGCTAGAGCATCTTCTGTGTGGAGACGTGCGTGAATGGGCATACCTTCGTTGAAGGTTGTGCATCAGGGCCGGCAACTCAGCATGTAAAAATCTACTGACAATCATTAGCAGACCGGAGTTCTGCTGTGGTGACCCCTAACCAGGAAAAGCCAAAAGACACAACAATAGGTACAGGGGTACATCTCCTGTATGGAAGATATGTGTATATGAAATTAGTTTTGGGGGTGCAGGGAGTAGTGCCTCCTGTATGAGAGGGATCTGTATGGGGGATACTTTCCAGGAAAAATACATGTTGGAATTCCCTAAATTGTATTTTTGAGGGTATTCCACATCTGCTCAAGTGGACCTAATGGTTCACATCTTCACTGCCACTTGCATTAATTGGCAAGTTCCTAACCTCTCAGCAGTGCAATCCTACAACACAACATCCACCCACTACATTAACTCTAACAGTAGTCACACTGGTTCTCTAGTCTTAATGAAAATCCCCATTCCGTAACCCTAACCCAAGAACACCCATTTGCTACCGAACCCAAATCCCAAACACCACTCCCTAATGCCAACCTTAAATCTCTGTGTTGCTCCCTAATCCCACAACCCACTCCCCAAACCACCCAAAACTCCTACTCACCTCCTAAACCTTGTTTCAAATCATCTCCCCTAACAGTAAAACTCCCACCAGCTCCCTAACCTTAATCCCAAAGTTTGTGCTTCTGTTGCTTGAACTCACAAACCTCTTCAAGCAACAACCCACATAAACTGCCTGGAAACTCAGTACCTGTCTGAGACTGTGGTCTGTGTGCATTCAGGAGTCAACCAGACAAAGCAGACTCTATTTTTGATCATCTGTTGTTTTTTAGGTTAAAGCTGCTTTTCGCTTCCTACAGACAAGCATCCTACAGACAACATCTAACAAGCTCCATATGACTGGTTCACCAGTGTGGCTATTATGGGTCCCCAGCTTTATACTGTGATCATGTCCATGGCAATTTTTAAATTAATCCATGATAAACAATCTTATTATTTTTTTGTTTTTTCCCGGTTAGAATCCATGATAAACAATGAATAAGTTAAATTACATACATATCTAATGTTGTTATTGTTTAGCTATCCAAATTCTATCACTATTCTCAATTGGGTACTTTGTGCGTGTTACGTGTACATATCTTTGCCTATTACTCTACACAAATGATCATTTCACAGCTTCTACACTTTGACTTCTTTTAGTCAGTTCAGGGGTGAAGGAGTTAATGGTATTTCTGGTCTTTGCTGTACCCATAAATACTGATTTACACCATCACTGCCCTCTTTCATTTTCATCCCATTTTTATAACACTACCCAATAATCTAGTGCTCATGTTATTGCAGCATCATGGAATCCTGTATGAAATATGTTTAGGACTAAGTACTTTTGTATGTGAAGTATATTCGCTTGTACTTCCTGTTAATGAGCAGACTTTCTCATATTAGGGACATAATTAGATTTGACTGCTTTTTCTGACACCATTGACCTCTGCAATGCTCATTCTGATGCTGTTGGCACCCTTTTGTCTTGGGTTTTGTCTTGCTGCTAGTGATTTTTTTTTTCTGTCATGTGTGATGAATCTGCTTTGGTCTCGAGTGCCTCAAAGCCCTTTTCTTCATTTTTGGCTTTCCTTGATTTACCTTACACTGCCTGTCTGTGACTTTCTAGTTTAATATGGGCTGACATTTCAACCAGTGACACAGTTATCTACTCTGATTCATTTGACAGAAAGGTAACTTCCATACTTCAAACCTCGTCAGATTAGATTAGCACCTGAATGAGAGGTAATTTTCTTCAGTTTGCTACTTCTAAATCCTTTGCTTCCTGGCCAAAAAAATCTGAATGATAAAGCAAAACATTTTCCTCCAATGAGACTCTGGGTATGTGTTCTTTCTGACCTAGCAAATGTATTACTTTTGGCAATGCATAGCTGATTACTGTGTTTCAAATCAATCAGGTCGGTAATGTGTTACCTTTTAAACCTTTTTGTGCTTATATCAGAATTTAAGTGTGGACAAACAGAATGGCATTTGTAAGACTATCAATGAAATTTCCATTGCACAGAATTCATTTACTGCTCCAACAGAAATAATAAAATCATTCCTGAGAGGATAATGATGGTACTGTGACAAGCAAAATGTAACGAAGAACAAACATGCAGGAAAAATGATATCAGCATTAGAACATGATATTAAAACACATGCATTGTACTGGTAATGGACATTTGCCAGAATATACATGGAATTGTAAAATAAGAAGTAAACACAACACAATATCAGGATATAAGTTCTGACAAAGAAGTGTGAGTATTGATATCAATAAAGGACATAGAAAAATGTTAGTGAATGTTTACTACCAACTGCAGATGACAGAGTTGGAGCTCATAAGAGGATTGTCAGAGGTAATATTTAAAAGCTTCAGGAAACTGGTGTGAATATTATAATTGTTTTGAAGACTGCAAAATGCACCAGACATATAATCTGAAACACTAATGTGAGGCAGGTCAGTAATTAATCTTTAATCGAACATATGTCGATGAGAGGATAGTAGCTCCAAGCATGGCAACTTGACACGTTCCACACCATAAACTATAACAGCAGTAACTGTAGTGGAAAACAATTTTATTTCAGTTCTCCTAGCAACACGAAAGTTATTTTTCCCCACACAAGTCTGAAGAGTGTAGCATAATTTTCAGTCTTAAGTGTACTTTTGCATTGCTTGTATAACTAAGAATTTCATATATTTTGTAGCTGCTTTTCCTTTTGTTCACAGGATACTTAATAAGAGAAATAAATGGATCACTGTGGGACTCATCCCTCTCAACTCTCCAGAATTTCATAGAATGGCCCTGATTTTGACTTACATTTTTGCCATGTCCATCATAGGATCATAGGAAGTTACTAGGTTACTGGCCCTGAGGCCTTTACAAGCCTAGCCAAGAATTTAGCCCATGTTCTGACAAGTCAGCATCCGATGCCCCTATCTAGCAAGGACACAGGTGGAATCCCAGGGGTGTATTTTCTGTTCCTCATGCAGTTATCTAGGTTGCACTTAAAAAGGGTTAATGAGGTACTCTGCTTGATGGGGAGAGGGAGACTATTCCACAGAGGGGGAGTCTATGGGGCACAAATCTGTCCTGCCAACAAGTCTTATTGATGTCACAGACAAGGTTGAGGTCACGAGTGTGGGTTATTCAAGTGGAGCTTGATTTGTGGATATGCAGCAGTCCCATCAAGGTTGAGTCTGAGATTGCTTTGTTTGCCAGACAGAGGTCACCTCTGAGGAGTCTGTATGAGGCTGAGTAGAGGGACAGGGCTTTTACCCTATCCATGTAGGGTAGATGTTTGAGGCTCTGGATTCTCCTGGTGAGAATCCTCTGTGGTCTCTCCAGCTGCTGCATGTGCTTTTTGAGGTACATGCTGAAGGGGGCATTGTACTCAATAATGTGTCTTATAAGGGAAGAATACAGGGATGTTATGACCGCCTTGTCCCTGGTAGAGATACCCTTACTAATGAGGTGAGCCATGTAGAAAGCTATCCGTGCAATGGAGGAATATGGTGGTCAAAAGTCAGTTTGCGATCAACCTGGGTGCCCAAGTCCCTCATGACTGACTGTGTGCTTAGGACCTTGTTATTAATGTGATAATTTGTGGGGATGTCACTCTCCCCAAAGGGGATGATGATTAATTTTTTGGCATTCAGTCTGAGGCCATGTTTCTGGCACCAGTTATTTGTTTGGGTGAGACCCTCTTAGAGGATGTCCACATCACTAGGGGAATTGGTGACAGTGCCCAGCTTGCAGTCATCTCCAAAATTGGTCAGCCATACCCCACTGGTTTTGGCCTGCACCTCAGAAAAGTATATCCCAAACAAAAAAGGCCCCAAAACCAATCCCTGGGGTACATCGCTCATTATGGGTCTACTGCTTGAGGTGGATTCCCATACTTTGACTAGGTGGGTTCTATCAGTGAGCCAGTTTGCTACCCATCTGGTGACATAAGGATTGATGCTTAGTTGAGAAAGTATATCTATTATACCCGAGTGGGGAATAGTATCAAAGGCTTTGGCCAGGTCAAGGTAGGTAGTGTGCACCGTCTTCCCCTTGTCCATGGCTTTGGTGACTGTCTCAAAAAAGTCGACCAAATTTAACAGGCATGACCTCCCCGTGATGAAACCAAACTGTGTGGGATCAAGTGTTTGGAGGTTGCCAATGTCCTTGTTAATGAGGTCCATGATAATCCACTCAGTGGCCTTGCAGATCAGGATAGTTAGGCTGATGGGTCTATAATTTCCTGGATTGGTGGATACTCCACCTTTGTGCAAAAGGATGACAGTGGCTGTCCTCCACTCGGCTGGGATGAAGCTGGTACTTTTATTGCACTTGAAAATCTCAATTTGTTACTTTTAAATCTGTAATTGTTGCAAATTGTTTCTGTAGGCTGTGATAGCCGATTTATAGCATTTATAGTGTCTACTGTTCTGTTTCTCATTGTTTTCTGAAAAAAAAAAATAATAATATCTCTTGTTTTCCCGCCTTACTGAGCTAGAGTAGTCCAGTTTCAGAGTTGCTGATCCCTGGACTTTGTTTGTAGTTCCTGTTACTGATTCTTTGCCTAATTTGGAAGAGAGGAAGTTCCCTTGCTTACCAGTGGGAGTGGGAAGCATTGAGCTGCCTGTTGGTCCAGTTTTGTGAGGTTTCAGCCAGTAACTTGTAGTCTATTGGTCGTTTTGGGCCAGTTCCTAGCTTCTTTCAGCCCCCTGATATAAAACACGCTAAACGCGCGTTAGTGCGATTTAACGCGATTTAGCGCGGAGTTGCCACTGTTGCACACAAGAGCAGCGGCGGTTTAACAAGGTTAAACTATTCGTGATACCTAAATTCCACTCTTCAAATTTTCCCTTAAATCTACCTTCCTCGAACTGTACTGCCGATCTAACCAGCGTATCCTATAACTAAAAACTTCATCTCTACTTGATTCCCAAGTAGACTATTCTCTATCTGTAAAACCTAGCACTTGCTCCCACAGTACTTGCACCTTGATAAAGCACTATTATTATAGATATTACCCCACCACATCCCCCGGAGTCTTTTGTAAGTTTTTTATCTATTACTTCTAGCATGTCGAGGGATCAGTTGCTAGTGTCCTCTCCTGCTCAACTGGTGAACCTGGGAATATTGAGGCAATGTTACAATTGCCTCATGTACACAGACAATCCTCTCCTTCTCCCACAAAACACAAATACATGCGAGAGATGCAACTATACGGCCAAACTGGAGGCTGAGCTCTCTCAACATAGGACTGGCAAGACCAGACAGGAGGAGAAGGTAACCACACACACTACATACCCAGTCACACATAGTACCATCACAACTTCAAATCATACACATAATCACACAAAGACATACTCGGAGGCTCTGACCAAAAATCTACCAAAACAGCAGAGGCCTCCAAAGCAGACACCCAAACAACTACCACCTCAGGACCCAACACATGCATCACATAGACCACACAGTCAGAGTGTCAGTCACAGCCCTTAAGGCCAAACACAATGCCAGACACACTCGTCATTGGTGACTCCATAGTCAGGCACACTGACGTACCGCTCACCAGACTGAGTAAGGAGAAGGTCACAGTAAGCTGCCTGTCGGGCGCTAGAATCCGCCACATACGCAAGCACTCAGGTCTCTCAACAGCAAGTACAAGTACGACTCAGTCATTGCCCATGCTGGTGTCAACGACCTGAGACGTACATCCTTGGACTACATGAAAAGAGACATTGAGGAGCTCTCTGATTATGTAGCCCAGGCAGGTATGACCCTGACCTTGAGCAGTATCCTACCTTCACCTAGAATGATGCCACAATACAGTGATAAGATGATCAGCTTTAATAATTGGCTTAAATTTTGGTGTCATTCAAAGGGGATCCAATGTCTGTCTGCCTGGGATGACATGCTGGACAAGCCACGCTGCTTCGCAAGAGATGGCTTGCACCTGTCACCCCTGGGCTTCCGGATATTGGCAAAGGCTCTTGCCACCCCTATAGTGCCTTTTTTAGGCAAGGCTCAAGTTCTAAACCCACCACCCTAGAACACAAAAAAGGAAAAAAACTAAGGGTAGTGCTGCTCAATGCCAGAAGTCTCAATCTCAAGATGCACGCACTCGAGGCCCTTCTCAGTATGGAGAACATCGATGTCTGTGCTGTGACATAAACCTGGTTCAAGGCTCCTGAGAGCACCCCAGCACTATCAGGTTTCACCTCATATCATGCGTTCCGGCCCCAAAATCTGGACAACACCAAGAAAGGAGGAGGGGTGTCCATATTCATAAAGGACACACACACACCTCAAGGTTGGTGGCAACGCACGATGCATCAGAGACCATCCATGTGCAATTAACCATAGGCAAGACTGCTCTGCAATTTGTAGCATGTTACAGGCCACCCTCTCAAACTCAGGAACTTCACATGGCCTTCCTGAAAACACTGGAGGAGATAAATGCATCTCCAAATACCATCATACTAGGTGATTGCAACTACCCTAATATAGACTGGGAACACTACTCAAGCCCAAACACTCTAGCCCAAAGGTTCCTGGAGTTCATAAACTCAAATGCCATGGAACAACTAGTCACCATCCCCACAAGAGGAGAAAACATACTTGATCTCATCATCACGAACATGGGATCACAATGTTCAACACCGGAAGTATACCCCTCACTGGTGAGATCAGATCATAAACTAATCTCGCTGGAGGTCTTCATCCCGCCCCCACCTGAAATAAAAAAGACCACAGTGAAAAACTTCTCAAAAGCCGACTTCACACTTCTAAAAACTAGTGTGGTCTCCTTTAAGGCCCCTGAGCCAGTGGTAAACATTACTCAAACCGCTGAATCACTTACAAATGCCTTCTACCAGCACCTACAGGACTGCATGGATCAGGCAATCCCAAACAAAACTAAGACTCTTAGTACCAAAGGCAAGCGTCCAGTCTGGTGGACCCCAGCCATAAACAAGCTCTACAACAAAGGAGGAAGCTACTACAAGATAGAGCAAAATCCTTGAAAGGTAAGACACCTTTGATCATTATAAGTAAAAACTAAGAGCTCTCATAAAATCATCCAAGGCAAATTTTGAGAGAAAAATCACCAAGGACTCAAAAGACAATCATAAGGCCTTCTTTAGCTATGTTAGGAACCTAGGAGGAAACTCCCAGATATGCTCAGAATTAGTTCAAAATGATGTGAAGATTACTGAACCTACACACATTGCCAACATACTGGCTGACAGGTTCAGTGCAAACTTCTCCCCAAAGGAGAGATATCTATACCAGATGATTGTAGCCCCCCAAACATCTCCAACGTCCAGGTGAGAACTGCTCTCTCCAAGGCAAAAAACACAGCATCCATGGGACCGGATGGTGTCCCCGGCTGTGTGCTCCACGAACTCAATGAGGAATTAAACCCGCAGTTAGGACAGCTGTTTAATCTTAGCCTCACCTCAGGATACGTACCCAAGGAGTGGCGCACAGCGACTGTGGTCCCACTTCATAAGGGCGGAGCCTCCACCGACCCTGGAAATTACCATCCCATTAGCTTGACAAGCCTCATCTGCAAAGCCATGGAGAGGATCATAATGGAACTCATAAATAAAGACATAGGGAACTTGCAGACTTTGGATCCATCCCAGTTTGGCTTTGTCAAAGGCAGATCATGCCTCTTAAACTTGGTTGACTTTTTCGAAACAGTCACCAAGGCCATTGATGAGGGCAAGGCAGTCCATACAGCCTACCTTGACCTGGCAAAGGCCTTCGACACAATACCCCACTCAGGTATCATCGAAAAACTCATCAGCTTAAATGTAAACCCATACATCACAAGATGGGTTGCAAACTGGCTAAGTGACAGAACCCACAGGGACAGAGTTGCTGGCGCCATGTCAGACTCAAAGCCTGTCACAAGTGGTGTCCCACAGGGCTCAGTCCTAGGACCACTCTTGTTCGGCATCTACTTTTCTGATGTACAAGCAAACACAGAAGGGTTATGGCTGACAAAGTTTGTAGATGACTGCAAACTGGGCGCCATAGTCGAAAACACATCTGACACAGATATCCTTCAGAAGGGCCTCACAGAAACAGATAACTGGTGCCAGAGCCATGGCCTAAAGTTAAACGCCAAGAAATGCATAGTCATACCCTTTGGGAAAAACAAGGTTACCCCTAGCTACCATATAGGTGGCAATCCACTGAGCACAGAAGAAGTCATCAGGGATCTGGGGACTCAGGTTGACAGTAACCTTTCGTTTGACACTCATGTTGCCAAAGTAGTTAGGAAAACCTTCTACATTGCCCACCTGATCATGAAGGGATTCACATCTAGATCTAGGGAGGTCATCGTCCCCCTGTACTCATCACTCATTAGACCTATGATTGAGTACAATGCCCCATTCGGAATGTATCTGACCCGACACCTGCAGCAGCTGGAAAGGCCCCAAAAGTTCCTCACCAAAAGGATAAAGGGTCTCAAAAATATGTCTTATGCTGCCAGACTGAAAGAACTCCAGCTCTATTCAGTCGCATACCGCTTGCTCAGAGGTGACCTGTGCCTGACATATAAGGCCATGTCAAACCCAGATTTGATGAATATGCTTCACCTCAAAAAATCTAGATCCCTCAGAACCACAAGGGCGGGAGACTTAAACCTTGACACGGTTATTAATAGAACGTGCTGGAGGGACAGATTCATCACCCAGAGACTCCCTATGCTGTGGAACAAAATCCCGGTACATGTTAGGCAGAGCACCTCGCTGGCCTTGTTCAAGAGGAATCTTGACCAATGGATGGGAGATTGCAGATATACCCCAGGGATTACTTCAGTGTCACTACTTGACAGAGACACAGCAAAATAATAGGCATAGCTTTCTTCAAACTAATGGGGTGGCGAAAGCCACATAACTATGGGCTAGGCTTATAAATGCCCTTGGGCAGATAGCCTAGTATGAACCTATGAACCTATGAATAGTATGCCTAATGGTGCTGCAGTTTCTTGCCTGAGTTCATGTAGGATGCAGTCTGGGATGTTATCAGGTGCAGTATGAAACAAACCAAGCAACACTGATACTGAACAAGTGTTTAATAAAACAAAGCTTTCGGGTCAAACAAACCCTTCATCAGTGTTATTGGGTCCCGTGACACCTGTATTTTTTGCCTTTGAGAAGGCAGTGATGCCTTGCTCCCTAGAGATAAGTGGAGGGGTGCAGGTGCTGGGGATGTCTTGATTTACTGATAGGGGACAGAAGGTGAAGTTTTCACTGAACCTGTCTGCCAGCAGGTTGGCCATATCTACAGCATTTTTGTATGTGGTGTCCTTGACCACCAGTTTTGAGCAGATCTGAGTGCTTCCTTTGAGATTGCAGACATATGTGAAGAAGGCCTTATGACTGTCTTTAGTAGATGTGGCCAGTTTGGACTCGAAGGTTGCTTTGGAGTATTTCACTAGTGCTCTTATTTGCTTGTTCAGGCTAAGGAGAGATTGCTTCCACTTAGCCACCTGTTCCTTCTTGGTCTTGGACAGCAATTTTTTCCTTTTATTATAAAGTTTATTTATTGCAGATGTCCACCAGACAGGTTTACTCTATCTTGAGAGGATAATTTTGTCCTGTCAGGTATTCCTGATTCCATGCAGCTATATAAATGCTTGTATAGTACCTTGGTATAGGTTTGGGCATATGTGCCAGTTCCTATCAAGGGGGAGGGAACTGTGAAGCTGTTTATACCTTTCCTTGGGAGGTTGTTATCATCTTTGGAGAAGTTTTTTTGTTTGACCCTAGCTAGTGGGGCTCGGGGAGATGGTGACTTCGAAAGTGACTGCTATGTGGTCAGATCTTACCAGGGAGGATGACACTGTAGGGATGCTGCAGTGGTTACTCATGTTGGTTAATACAAACTCCAAGATATTTTCACCTCTTGTGGTGGTGTCAACCAGCTGGTCCAAGGCATTTGCATTGACGAAATCAAGGAATCTCTGGGCATTTTTGTTTTGGCATGAGTAGTTCTTCCAATCTATGGTTGGATAGTTAAAGTCACCCAGGATCAAGGTAAAGGGTTGAATCTTGATAAATTTGAAGAGGTCCAGATAGGAGGAGAGGGTATCTTGAGTCAAAGTTGGGGACCTGTAACTAGCTATGATTTGAATAGGGGTCTTGTCAATGGTTAACTGCACCTGGAGTGTCTCTTGTGCATCATACTGTTTGACCAGCCTGGAGGTGTGTATGTCTTTTATATATATATATATATTGCAACTCCACCTCCTTTTGCTTTGCTGCCCACAGTTTGGAATCTGAATGTATGATAGGATGAGTAACCTGGTATGGCTGGGATGCTCTTCACAGCTTTGAACCAAGTTTCTATGACTACACAAATGTCAGCATCTTCCAGGGTTAAGAATGCTTACAATGACTGCAGTTTCATGCTTAGTCTCCTAGCGTCTAGCAGCATGACATTTAATTTGTCTTTTGATGAAATTTTCATGTTGGTAGTTTTGACCTCATGGCATTGCCTAAAAAAAGTACTATGGGAAGGCAGGAGCCTTTGCCAAAAGCCTGAAGCCCAAGGGAGCCAGATGTAGGCCATCCTTGGCAAAGCATCGTGGTTTGTCAATCATGTCTTCCCAGGCTGTCAGGTACTGGATTCCCCTGGAATGACATGAGAAACTAAGCCAATTGTTAAAGTCAATAACTTTCTGTTTGTATTGAGACATTATTCTGGGTGACAGTAGCTTAAGACTAAGAACAGAAGCTGCCTTAGGTCAACTAGCACCCTAGGCAAAAGTGCTCCACGGCGACCCCCACCACACCACCCGGTGCCCCCATCCTGTTCGACCTCTACACCAAATAAACACTGAAAAGGGGCCCCTGTTAGAGCGGCACCCTATGCGGCCACCTAGTTGGCCTATGCCTAAGGCCGGCCATGGCTAGGAACATACCTGCCTGAGACACATAGTCAGCAAGCTCAATCATGTCTCTCTTCATATAGTCCAGGGAGGTATGTCTCAAGTCATTCAGGCCAACATGGGCTATGACAGAGTCATAACAGTACCTGTTGTTGATAGACTTGACTGCATGGGAGCTATGGTGAATTCTGGCACATGACAAACAACTAAACTTGACTTTCTCCTTAACCAACCTGCTGAGGGGCACATCTGTATGTCTCACAATGGAGTCTCCTATGACTAATATGTTGGATTTATGTTTAGGCATCGGTGGCTGTGAGACACAGGTGTGTGGACTATGTGTGCTGTGTGGTGTGGTGGACAGTGGAGTTCGCATGTGTTTTTTCCTCGGAGGTCACTTTTGTTTGGGTGTGTTTTTGTTGAGGACCATTCACATGTGTGAGTGTGTGTTGTGGAGGTGTGGGTGATATTTGAGGTGTGGTGTTTGCGTTGACAACCTTCTCAGTGCCAGATATAAACTCTTGTGAGGGAGAGAGCATTGACTGTAGGTTCTTAATGTAATTGCATCTCTCACAAATTGTGTTCCTAGGTGGTAGTAGTAGTAGTAGAGGGTTGTCTGTGTACATGAGGCAGTTAGTTGCTACACTGTCTCAGGATACCCATATCAACCAGACTGGCAGGAAAAAGCATAGGAAATTGTCCATCTGTATTTGTCAAAATCTGAGAGAGAGAGGCCAGAGAGAGCTAAGAGGGGAAAGGATAGAAGGTCTAAGAGTAGTACTACTAGGTGATCTCACAAGTGCTGCTAAGGGAAAATTTGTAGCTGGAATACCTCATCACACAAGTGCTGCTAAGGGAAAATTTGTAGCTGGAATACCTCACAAAGGGTTAAAAACAGTGCAGTTGCAGTGTGTGATGTGCAAACAAGCCCACACCAGTTCAAATGTGTGGTTTAAATACCACAAAAAATGGAATATTCTAGTAACACAGAAATGTAGCCAATCCTGTTAGTCCCTGCTTTTTTTACCAATCAGCCTGTGCCAAATAAGGTCCAGGCAGTCCTGCTACTCTTACTAGCAGAGCAGATAGGCCTCTACTAACAAAAGCTGGTTGCCAGAAACACAGACAGCAAAAAAAAAAAAGAAACAGCTCTGTATGCAGCAAACATGTATCCAGACTATGCTACTCAATTTAAGGTTTAAGAACACATTAAAACTCACAAAAAAGAACAGATTAACCACTTAAAAACAAAAACAGAACTCACAGTATGAAAAGATACAGTTAAACAGTAATGAAATGCAGTAAAATGCAGTTAAACAGTAATGGATTGCAGTAAATAGCAAGGAAATACAGTTAAACAGTAATAAAATGCAATTAATCAGTACATTGCTATAAAATGGTGCAAATGTGATAAATTAGCTCATAATCACAACAGAAAAAAACAGTTCAAATAAAGCAGCAATTCAGTAGAATACTGTCATCATTTTAATAAGGCTACCGACAAGCAGTAACAAATGCGGCAAACTAAATGCAGTTGAACACCTAAGCACAAGCAGCAAAATGAAGTAGGAAGAGGCACTATAGATATATATATATATATATATATATATATATATATATATATATATATATATATATATATATATATATATATATTTATTGTTAAATAGAAAGTGAGGAGACAGAACATGATTCAAGTTTAAGAAGCAAAAGTAGAATGAGATGATGCAATCGGACTGGAAAGAGTGTCCAATATCAAATTTATAGTAGAGACGGATGACTCAAAAGCCACCAAACTTTAAGACAGCAACAACAGTTGAGCGGGTGAGTGGGGATACAAGATCAGAACAGAGGTAAGGATTAAATTCACTAAGCCTAAAAAAACAGTTGCACAGTTTAAACAGATATGCAGCAAATATTGTTTTAGTCAATCAGAAGTGCAGAAAACAGTTGAAAATAAGCACTTATCTTTTGTAGTCTCACAGCAGCTTTTGTAAAACAACAGAGCAAGGGCAGAAGGCCTAACTCACTGCAGCTTTGATCATTTTTTCTGCTAAATCACGAAGTATTACAGTCAGTCAATAATGACATTAGAGTTTCATATTCTTTATATTCAAAAAACACATTTTGATATAAAACCCTTTGTTCTATTAAAGTTTTAAGTCATTTGAAGTCGTACTTAAAAATTGTCCTTGATTTTGCCCCTTTTCTCTTTATGTTTAGCTTTGCTTAGAATTCTTAAGCAAATAATTTAAGAGGCATGCTGGGACTCTATCAAGCAAATGAAATTATTATATTTCATGTTTTATTCTAATTTCTAGATTATTCCAGCATGCTTGTGCTTTATTGTAATTCTCTAAATTATTCTGGTGTGTGCTGTGGAACACATGCTAGGGTTCTCCTTCTCTCAGACTGTCTGTCTCTCTCTTCCCATCAGTTGTCCAGCATTAAATAAAGATATCCTACTAGATACTTGACAGCCAAGTGCTGGACTATCAGCACATGGAAGAAATGGTCACTGATCATATAAGATTACTGAAGTCAGAATTTGCCACTTTCTCTACCTAGAACAATCTCAGAAGTTGTCATATTATGTCTGAGTGCAGAGGGGCCAAACCACTCTGCAATTGGAGGAACGGAGGATTGCCTCCTATAAGAAAAAAAATCTTGAAAAGAAAGTTAATTGCACATTTTTCAGGAAGCTGGGTTTCAGTGATGTGACATTGACCCTAAAATAAATGCAAGTTTATACAGAATGGGGTTGTGAAAGCATCCACAGTGAGTCATAACCAGTTATATCATAACCACTCATGGGATAGTCATCGATGCATTCAGTCTGTATCGCCCACTTGTGGTGCTGGGCTTAGATGACTAGACCATTAATTAAGACGTTGCATACACATGATATGCCTTCCCATTTTCAAATGATACCTTTTTACCACTGTCCATTGTCAAACCCATTTTCCTCTCAGTAACAAGAAATGTTGTACTGGAAACTCCGAAGATGACTACACAGTGATTAACAGCTTGACTTCAGCTCTCGCAGTGTGAAAACAGTAACTGAAAAACTGCAGCTCGAGATACTGTCAATATGAGTAAAATTCAGTTACTGGCAAGTAAGTACACTGCCTAGATCCCTGTAAACAAGGAGAGAGCCTGAAAGAAAATCAACTAGAAAAGGTGAAGAGAAAACATTGACTGGGAAGAATCTGACAGCTGTTCAGCAAAAAGTAGTTCAAGCTTCAGTCATGGCTTCTGGTAATCTAATGGAAAAAATAAGCCAAGTGCACTCAGAGCTAATTAAAATAAATGAAACATTGAAGGAGTATATAAAGTAAAATAACAAAAGGCTGGAAAAAAATGAAAGAAGCTTTACATAGATATTCAGATGAGCCAATAATACTGCAAAAATCAGAGGCTGAAATGAAGAAAAGGCTTGGCTGAGTATGAGATTGCTCAAGGAGAAATGTTTACAAAATGGTAGAATTAGACAACAGAGCATGTAGGGAAAATGTGAGATTTTCTTTTGTACTAGGGAAACTAGAACAAACAGACTGCATTCATTTTATGATAAGCAGCTAGCCTGGTATTCCACAGCAGGAACTGTTAATTAAAAGGGCACACCATGTATATGCTCCAAATCTGGCCATGAGAAGCAACCAAGGCCTTTACTGGTAAAGATCCAAACCTAACAGCAGAAAGAATTGATCCTGATAAAACAGTGGCAAAAGGGCAAAGTATTAAAAGCTGGAGACAGTAGAGTATTTGTGGAAAATGATTATTCAGTCTACACCAGGCAGAACAGAAACAAATTTATTCCAGTAATCAGTGAATTTTGAGTGGCAGGTTTGAGATTTAAGCTGCTGTATCGAACTGTTTTCAGAATACTTTTTCTGGAGGATCAAAGTCATTCTTTGATGCAGAACAGGCTAATCAGGATATGCAAAACTTTGTCCAAAAAAAAATAGCCATCATGCAGAAGGGGACTCTTCTCATTCTTCTAGTAATACAGCACATGGAGTGACTCTGCCACTGAAACCTTTTCCACTGTTCCAAAGGGAAATGCTTGGGAGACAGAGAAATGCATAGGAGTTGACCAGAAGAATTGGGAGCACCATGGAATTGAACTGAAAGCTGGAGTTGGGAGATGAAGATCAACAGGAAGAGGACTGTCAGCATGGTAATTAGTGAAGAAATGTGAGACTGCAAAGTATCACATTTCTGAAATATGGCTGTCTAAGATTAAGTGGAAAGAGTGGACTTTTGCTGGCTTTGTTAAAGTTGTCTGGAACCAAAAGGCAATTGCTTCACTTCATGTCATTAATGTTTGGAAGGACTTTGAGGGGAGGGGAGGAAGAAGAAAAAATGTAACTGAAAGTAAAAAATTTTTTCTTAACAGTGTATAGAGGGAAGCCTTCTAGCTTATCAGTGGGAGTGGTAAGCACTAGGTAGCCTATCTACCACAAGAGGAGTGGTTCCTGGCCCAGAAATTGTAGTTGATTGGCCTTTTGGACAGTTTATCCATCTCTTTCAACTTTCCAGTTCAAAAGCCCAAGTTTGCTCCTTGTTTACCACCTTTTCTCTAACTAGTCTAGTCCAGATACAGACTTGCTGTATCCAGGACTGTTTGAAAGCTTCTGAGTGGTGCCAGAGCCTGCTCTTCAATTTTTCCCTTAGCTCTACTAGTTCTCTCCTCTCATGCACTTATACTAGCTTATTAGTCTAGCACTTTACCAGACTTCTTGTAGCAATTATTGTAGCACACATGTGCTTCCAGCACTAAATGTTCTACAAGGAAACAGATCTAGTACTTATTATCAATGCCCACCCCACCAGGCATGTCCAAAGGTCAGTTCCCTCTGCTTTCTCCTATTAACCTGGTAAACTTGGGTATCCTGAGGCAATGTAGCAGCTGCCTTTTGTACACTAACTACCCTCTCCTCTTACCTTCCAACACTCAGACTTGTGAGAGATGCATTTATATATCCAAATTGGAAGCCACATACTCTCCAGCCAAGACCAGAAAAGCTGGTCAAGAGGAGAAGGTCAACACTTGCACCACACCACATGGAACACAATGCCCATCAGAACACACACAGGCACTGCCCTCACATAAAAACACAAACCACACACCCACCTTCGTGGAGGCTGCAGCAGAGCCCACCAAGGCAGAAACGCACTCGACCACCACAACACAACACTAATCACGAGGCACACAACTCTCCTAAACAGTGTGCCACTCAACCAAAGCCCCTAAGGCAAAACAACATGCCCAATACACTAGTCATAGGTGACTCAATAGTGAGGCACACTGATTTCACACTCACTAAGTTGAATAAAGAGAAAGTAACAGTCAGCTGCCTGTCAGGTGCCAGGATCCGACACATAACACATGCACTCAGGTCACTCAACAACAGGTATAAATGTGACTCTGCCATTCTACATGTGGGTGTGAATGACCTGAGACATACCACCCTGGACTACATGAAAAGAGACATGGAGGAGCTCTTTGATGCTTTGCCAGAGATTGCCTGCATCTGTCACCCCTGGGCTTCTGGATACTGGCCAAGGCTCTTGCCACCCCTATAGTGCCGTATATAGGCGGTGTTCCAAAGACCAAATTACCGCCATAACAGCTACAAACAAATGCAGTCTGAGGGTCATGTTGCTCAATGCTAGAAGTCTAAATCTCAAATGCACTCGCTCGAGGTACTCTTTAAAATGGAGAACATCTACATTTGTGCTGTAACAGAGACCTGATTCAAGGCAGCAGAAAGCACCCATGCACTAGCAGGCTATAACTCATTCCACACCTTTTGGCCCCAGAACTTAGACGGAAGCTCCAAAGGTAGTGGTGTTTCCATATTCATAAAGGATACACACACCTCCAGACTGGTAGCCTAAAATAACACATTAGAGATACTTCAGGTGCAGCTAACATTGGGTAAGACAGTGATTCAGGTTGTAGCCTGCTATAGGTCCTCAACCATGTACCAAGACTTGCACTCCATGTTCTTAAGCACCCTGGAGAATGTTAGGGTCCAACCTAACACTCTCTTACTAAGCAACTTCAACTAACCTTCCATTAATGCGGTAAACTACTCATGTACCAGTACACTTGCCCTACATTTCCTGGAGTTCATTAATTCCAATGCCCTGGACCAGCTCATTCTTACCCCCAATAGAGGTAACAACATGCTTGACCTGGTCTTTACTAACATGGGCAACCATTGCTCTACACCAATAGTCAGCTCCTCCCTGGTTAGATCCGACCACAAACTAATCACCTTGGAAATCCACATCCCTTCCACCCAACCCCCAGCAAAGGTAACCACCACGAAAAACTTCTCCAAAGCTAACCTTGGGATCCTAAAAACAGAGTTGGCTAACTCCACAGCACCCATTCAAATAGAGAATAGTTGCGTGACTGCAAAATCGTACGCCAATGCACTGTACGAACACGTACACAAATGCATGGATCTCACCATACCCAATAGAACCAAGACACTCTCCTCCAAAAAGGTAAGCCAATCTGGTGGTCCCCTGCCATAAATAAACTCTACAACAGAAGAAGGAAACTGATGCGGAATAAGGTGAAGTCCCAAGACTGGAAAAACTCCCTTATCTACCTCAACAAAAAGTTGGGATCCCTCATCAAATCCTCTACTGCTAGGTATGAAAACAGAATTGCAGCAGATAGTAAAAATAACCACAAGGCCTTCTATAGTTATGTTAAGAATCTCTATGGCAATACCCAGATTTTCTCGGAGCTACTGCACAATGGTACCTTCTATATCGAGCCAACAGATATTGCCAATATACTGGCCGACAGATTCAGTGTCAACTTTACCCCCCCCCAAAAGGACCAATCACAATACCAGTAGATTGCCAGGCACCCAGTATTACTGCTGCACAGGTTAAAACAGCACTGTCCAAGGCCAAGAATACAGCTTCTATGGGACCTGACAATATCCCTGGTTGTGTTCTGCATGAACTACAGCGTGAACTGGCACCTCACCTGCGTGCCCTGTTCAATCACAGCCTCACCTCAGGCTTTGTCCCTACCAAATGGCACACTGCTACAGTCAACCCCTCCACAAAGGAGGAGTGACTACAGACCTTGGGAACAATCACCCCATTAGTCTGATGAGTCTGATATGCAAAGCTATGGAATGCATCATCGTGGACTTAATAAACAAGGATATAGGGAATCTCCAAACTCTGTATCCTACACAGTTTGTGAAGGGTAGATCATGCCTGCTCAACTTGGTCGACTTCTTTGTGTCAGTCACTATAGCTGTGGATGAAGGCAAGGTGGTTCATACAGCCTATCTTGATCTGGCCAAGGCTTTTGATACCATTCTCCACTCAGGAATCATAGAAAAACTCAATAAGCTTGGCATCAACCCCTATATCACTAGGTGGGTTGCAAACTGGCTCACAGATAGAACCCACAGTGTGAAAGTAGCTGACTCCAAGTCAGACTGCTGATTAGTCATGAGTGGAGTCCGACAGGGTTCAGTCCTGGGTCCTCTCCTGTTTGGTATCTACTCCTCTGAAGTCCAGGCCAACACGAAGGGACTCTGGCTGACAAAGTTCACAGACGATTGCAAGTTGAGAGCTATTATTAACTCTCCAAGTAATGTTGACATCCTGCAGAATGGCGTCATTGTGACCAACAACTGGTGCCTTAAGCTCAATGCCAAGAAATGTGTCATCATTCCCTTTGGGAAAAACCCAATTTCCATGAATGACCACATTGATGATAGTCCACTGAACACAGAAGATGTTATAAGAGATCTGGGAACACAGGTTGACAGCAACCTCTCTTTTGATCATTACATTGGCACTGTGGTCAGAAAGTCCTTCTGTGTCGCAAATCTCATTACTAAGGGTTTTGCATCCAGGAAGAAAGAGGTCAATGTCTCCCTCTACTCTTCCCTCATTAGGCCAATCATTGAGTGCAATGCCCCATTTGGCATGTACCTCACTAGACACCTGTAACAAATGGAGGGGCTGCAAAAGTACCTCACAAAGAGGATCCTGGGCCTTAAACACTTGTCCTATATGGACAGACTCAAAAAACTCCAACTATTGTCTGTCTCATATCACCTACTTAGAGGCGTTCTCTGCTTGACTTATAAAGCCATGTCTGAACCAGCTCTGTTAGAAATGCTACATATAAAGAAATCCCAATCGCTCCGCACCACACGGTCCAGAGACCTCAACCTCATTACCACAATTAACAGAACATGTTGAAGGGACAGGTTCATAACCCAGAGACTGGCCATGCTATGGAACAGACTTCCCATACATGTCAAGCAGAGCACCTCACTGACCCTCTTCAAGAGAAATCTTGATGAGTGGATGGAAAACAGAAAATTCACCCCGGGGATAACACCGGTGACTCTACTCAACAGAGGCAATGGGTGGCACTATGCCAGGGTAATCCTATGGCTAGGCTTGTAAAGGCCCCAGGGCCATTAGCCTAGTACACACCTATGAACCTATGAAACATTTCACAATATAAACTGTATATTTTATAGTAAAGTAATTTTAGTTGTTCTTGTATGTATTAACATTATTGGCGTAAACTTATGCCTTTTATCCTTCCTCTTCTCTTTTGTTCTTCTTTTTTGGTTTTAAGAAATGTAGGCATTACAGCGCAAAAACAGAAGTAAAGCTAAACAAAAGAATGTTTAAGTTAATAGGCTGTAATCCTGAATTGTGAGGTGGGTGTAAAAGTACACATCATAATAAATGTAGAGCTGATATATTTTCTCTTACTTCTGAATAGGTGAATGTCTGGATTAAGCCCTTGGCTTACTCTAATAACAAATTTTAAGTTGAAACAAGTAAATATGACAACATTGAATATAATGAAAAGATTACCTTTAGAAGTAAATGTTTTAACTTGCCTTTTAGGCAGTAAATTTGGCTTCATTTATCTTTTTTTCTCTTTCTTTTCCATGGAGACAAGCTAATAATAGAGCAATAAAAGATAGAACACTGGTTACTTCATGGCAAAAAGTTAATGATTTCTGGAAATATACAAGTAGTTTTTACATCTGGATGGGGAGGGGATAAAGATAAAAGCAAACACCAAGTAGTGTAAGTAGAAGCACAGGCAGTAACATGCATCTAAGCATGGAGGTTAACTCTTTTAGCAGCTGTCTATTTAGCACAAGTGTACTTTTTAGGAGGGTTAGACTTTACTATTTAAAGATGTACATAATTATGTGTTTTTGTATTAAGTTGATAAGTCATGGAGGTGTTCTTAGGGTGTGTTTGCTTTTTTGTTTGAGGGCTTCTATTAAAACAAAAAGTCTAGCAAAATGAGACATAGGTTCCAATGTTGATGTTCAGAAAAACGTGTAAAAGGAATTAACCTGCCAAACATTAATTGGTGCATGTATCACAAAAACTGGAATTAGACATTTAAAAAGCTGCAATGCATAACAGGTAGGAATAATTACTTCTTACCACAATGGCAGCTCTTTCCATATTATCTGAGAATGCTAATGATCTCACAGGTATAGATAAAAAGGAAAGAATATGTAATTATGTTAAGAAATCCAGAGTGCAAATAGCAATGTTACAGGAGACGCATTTGGAAAGTATTGAGTACGTGAATTTGATAAAGAAATGATTTTAGGATTGATATTCTGCAGACTCTCTGTGACAAAAGAAAAGAGGAGTACTTATATTAATTGCCAGATGAGATCCCTTAGTGATACAAGAGGAAAAATATAATAAAGGCAGATCTGTTGTAGCAAGGGACTGCTAACAAGGGGTAAGGATTACATTGGCATGAGTTTATATTCTACCTAAAACAGCTATTTTGGATTTTAAAAAAATTAGGGGAAATAATCAGCTTTTAGCAGCAGATATTATTTATAGGTGGGGACTGGAATTTGATTTGCAACAATGAAGGTGTATCTGAGGGTCCTAAAAGGGAAAATATAACAAAATAGGATAGATTTCTGAAGAAATTTATGAAAATATTTAGTATGAAGGACATGAATTCAGTAGCAGGAACTCAGAATTTACATATTATTCCCCAAGATACAATAACTGGATGAGACTTGATAGAAATTATATTTTACAAGCACATGTCAATTTAATTGAGAACACTGATACAAATCCAATAACTATTTCAGATCATGTGCTAATAATTACTAAGATAAAAAGGGAGGGTAATGAAGTAAAGATGAGACACTGGCACTTCCCCACCTACATGTTAAAAAAGAGGAATTTAAGGAACGGGTAGTGGAAATTATCTGGGAGTTATTAGGGAACACAGAAAGTAATCCAGAAGTTATCATTAGTGAGTGAGATAAAATGGAAGTGGAATTTAAAAATAAGGTAGAAATAAAGAAAAAGAGATATGGTTAAGAAGTAATAACATTATTTAGATGGGCTGACAATGGTTAAAGTATTAGAAAATAAAGGGAATCTCACAGAAAAAGAGGAGGCAAAATTGCCACCACCACCACCATACTCAGAACAATTTACCACTACAGCAGAGTGCAAAAGAGAAAATAAGGGAGTACCTGGATAATATGCACGAGTTTGGAAAGATTGCTGTTAAACAATTGTTTTTTTGTTTTATAATAAAGCCAGAGCACAAGACTTTTGGCACAGTGACTTAGGCAACAGAAAGTAGAAAGGACCGTTGCCAAACTTAAGGAGCCTATAACAAGGAAAAATAACCAAAGATCCTGTTGAGCTATTAGAGATATTTCAGAAATGTTATGAACATTTGTATAAAGCAGATAAGTGGGAAAATCAAGAAAAAGCACAAATGGAAATATTTATGGAAGACTTGAATATTCCAAGGTTAGAGGTAGATGAGGCTCATCAATTAACACTTAAGATAGGAGGAGATAAGATAAAATGATGATGTATAACCAATCTGCATGAAAGTTTCCAGGAACAGATGGTATTCCAGTGGAAGTTTGGAAGTTAGGAGGGAAGAAAGTGCCAAAAATCTAGAAAGTATTAACAGTATTTTAAAGGGAAGGGCGGCATCAACATCTTAAAAAAAGTTGTGGTGGCTGTAATACCTAGAGATGATAAAGCTCCATCTTCATGCAGGCCTATCTCAATTCTACACCATGATTATAAAATTGTTATGTCTAGAATAACTAAAAGGATGGTAAAGGTGATGCTAAAAATTGATAGATAGGCACCAATGTGGTTTTGTGGAGGGGAAGCAAGCATTTGAAAACAGTAATAGAACAATGACAATCCAGAGGAAAGCAGAATATAAGAAAATACTGCTGTTATTGGTGGGTTTTGATGCAGAGAAAACATTGAACATAGTAACCAGGGATTTTATGAGTAGGGCAATGGAAGCATTTACATTTCCTGATAGTAAAAAGATTAATTAGAAGGTTATATGCAAAAATCAAAGTGGGACTGTTCCTCTCTGGTAAGTTCTGTTTGAGCAGAGGAACTAGGCAGGGGTGGCCTTTTCCCCCTTTGTTACTTGCCTTATATTTAGAACAATTGGCAAAAAAAATAAGGGACTGAGAAATTCAGAGATATAATTGGTATGTTGTTCAAGAAAAGTTGGCATTATTTGCAGATGATATTACTTTGTATCTACATGAAATTAGAAAAGGACATATTCTGAGATAGTTCTGGATTTTTTGGAATATAAAATTAATTAAAATAAAACAGAGACTGTAGCTATAAGCTATGTACCCCATGGCTGAATTGGTCCAGCAATACCCATATTTATGGGAGCATATTAAATGAAATATTGAGGAGTATGGATTAAAAAGGATTTGGTTATGGCAGCTAATGATATGTGGGAAGAAACTAAACAAAAGATAATGCAAAAATTGAGAAAACAGAAGCTGTTGCCTATAGATATTGATAGCAAGATACAAGCAGTAAAATGTTTTTAGTCCATTTAGTTTTATACACAGGTCAGGCATATTTTTCTCAACCATTGGACAAGTTGTGGAACAGTAACTATTAAAGAGTTGAGGGATTTTATTTGGGAGGGGAAAAGGGCAACAGTCAAATTAAATATGTTGATCCTCCCAAAAGAACAAGGAGGTTTAGGATTTCCTGATTTGAAGGGATATTTCAGAGCTGCACAATTAAGGCTTTTATAAATAACACAGCAAAAAGCTACAGTTTAGATTGGAAAGGGATGATGCAGCAGGGGGTTAATTCATAAAATAAGGAAATAATGGGATTTTGAAGGTAGCTCCTTAAGGATAATAGAAACAGTCATATAGAATATTATATTCATAAAGTAGCACTAAGCATATTAAGAACTAAGCCAACATGTGAATGGAGAAAGGAGATGATGCCAATATAAATGACTGCAATTAAGGATTCAGAGAATAGACAAGAGGAGGTTGGAATTTGCTGGAGGACATTGGCAAAGGAGCCAAGGTATTGAGAAGAAATAATTAGAGAATGAAAGGTAGAATGGAAAGAGGCCAGGAACTGCAGGCTAGTGATTGCCTTCCCTGTCAGGGATTAATATCAGAATATAGAGAAAGGGATAGGAGAATCTTAAATGAAAGACCTATGCTGGTTGAGTTTTTAATTGATTGTAGAACAGAAGTTGCTGGTAAAAAGGGATAATTAGTAGGGCATATAAAATATTGCACTATAACTATAGGAATCAGCCAGAAGTGGTCAGAAAAAATTGGAAAGAGAAATTAGATATTCAATTTACAAAAAAACAGTGGGAAGACATATGTATGGCAACAAAGTCTAAAAGACTGAAGTGTATGCATAAATACATTTATACCCCAAGCAGACACCAAAGAATATTTCCTCAGGTAGATGGCAAATGTTGAAGGTATGATGGGGAAGAAAGAGGTAACTGGGAACATATGTTTTGGGAGGGTAATACGTTGGCAGACTTTACATATTCCCTACAGAATACTCTGTCAGGAACACTAGGTAAGCAAATGAATGTGACAATGGAGATAATTTTTTGAGCTAGGGTATAGATTCTGTATTGCCTATGCACAGTAAGCCTTGTTAAGTTTAATTTTGGTGGCTGCCAAAAAATACTAGAAAACGGAAATCAAACTCTAAGCTAACTATACTTGAAGTAGAGAATACTTTAATAGAGATAAAACATCAGGAAGTGGGATCCTTAGAAAAGGGTAGGAATACATTACAAAGAAAAAATGGAAATTGTGGGAGCATGTATGCAGACAAATGTTTTGGAGGAGGAATGAGGTTTAAATAAAGGCATGAATTGAATAATCAATCTAATGTTGCTTAGATTATACATCACATATATTGTTTAATATCCTTTAATGTTTGTAAATGTGAACTAATTAATATGGTTTGGTTACTTTTATATAAACGTAAGTTTATCTATGTCACAAGTGATAATTAAATAAAGGTGTTTTAAAAAAGAAATTGATCCATTTATGAATAAAATATAATTTTTCTTATTCACCATTCTGAATCAAAGAAGTAAAACCTTGAACCAGGTCAGCTAGGGTATGCGGACTATAAATATCATAAATAACTGCACTCCAAGTTCATTTATGGAAACATTTTTCCAGGACAGGCAGACGTCATCACATCTTATAGTTTCTTTTAACTTAGTCTGGTAGTATACATACTTTAGATTACCAATGGTTGATAGTGAAGGAAGAAAGAACCCCTGAACATGTTGTCCCTTTTGGCCATTATAATCAAAAACCCCTAAAAGAGAAAATATTGAATGTGACTACCTAGAGTTTGGTAGAATGTGATCACTCAACCTACAGTAGTTTTAAGCTAATTTTCATGTGAAGGTAAAAGCCAGACAAATTTGTACCATAATCTGGTTAATGGAGTTTTTTTCAAATACCATGACTTGTTATGATAAGGCTCTGACTTTAATGAAAACATACTTCTGAAGTCATCCTGAATTGGCTAATGCAGGTTTACTTATCAGAAAAATAATAACTCAGACATTTCTTTACATATCGGTAATTACAACACAGATGTTTTATGTCACAGACCTCTTCTATAAAGCCCGATAGTCTTCAACTGAGTTTAAGAACCAAAGTTTTTGAAAAAAATATATAGAAGCTGATGAGTAAACATACAGGTTTACTTATCAGAAAAATAATAACTCAGACATTTCTTTGCATATCGGTAATTACAACACAGATGTTTTTATGTCACAGACCTCTTCTACAAAGCCCAATAGTCTTCAACTGAATTTAAGAACCAAAGTTTTTGAAAAAATATATAGAAGCTGAGAGTTTTCTGTGAACTATTTTGCCTCATACCCTCCTTGCAAGGGAATACCCATAGAATGGTGCCCCCCCCCCCCATATAACAAACGTTAGGATCACCTCACTTTGGGTTAAGTTATGCAACAACCTTAAAGAAAACAGGAGTAACACAACTGGCTTTGGAAATTGGGCTTCACATAAGAGGTCCATGATTAGATGTATAAGTCACAAAAATATAATTGAGGTGTATTATGATCTGCTGCTCCTTCACAAATTACTGTCAGTGGTTATAGGGAGTTACCAAAAACATATCTCTTCTACAGCCACTCACCAAATTCTTCACAAACAGAAACATTACATATGTTACACATTTCACTTTGATTCTTGTTCACTCAAGCTGACTGTACCATTTGTATCTATATCTTATACAACATGTATCTATTACTGAAGGTTTCACTTCTGCAGTGCATGCTTGGAACAAAACCAACTAGGTTTCCTCAAATATGAGGCATATGTATTTTCTGAACTGTGTTAAATATCAGTTCCTGACTGGAACAGGTAACTAGGAACCTCTGATTAATCAGAATGTTATTTAGTATAAGGGGTTTCCATGAATAATGTTACCAATGCACTTCCAAAGACAACCACAAAGCATTCTATAACTATGTCAAGAATCTAAATGGCAATGCTCAGATCTGCTCTGAGCTAAAACAGAATGGCATTAAATATACTGATCCAAAGGATATTGCCAATATCCTGGCAGATCGATTCAGTGCCAACCTCACCCCCCTCTCACCCCCTAAATGGCCCATCTCAATACCGGAAGATTGCCAAATTCCAGTAATAACGGCCACACAGGTACAAAACACACTCTCTAAAGCCAAGAATACAGCATCCATGGGACCAGATGACATCCCGGGCTGTGTACTACATGAACTACAATATGAACTGGCACCTCACCTAAGTGTCATGTTTAATCATAGCCTCACTTCAGGTTTCGTGCCCACTGAGTGGCGCAGAGCTACAGTTATCCCAATCCACAAGGGGGGATCCACCTTGGATCCCAGAAACTATCGTCCCATCAGTATGACAAGCCTTATCTGCAAGGCCATGGAGCATACAATCATGGAACTTATAAACAAAGACATTGGCAACCTTCAAACACTGGACCCCACCCAGTTTGGGTTTGTGAAGGGCCGATCTTGTCTCCTGAACATGATTGACTTCTTTGAATCAGTCTCCAGAGCCATGGACAAGGGTAAGGTGGTCCACACAGCCTATCTACACCTTGCTAAGGCCTTTGACACCATCCCCCACTCTGGAATCATAGATAAACTTACTAAGTTGGGCATTAATCCCTATGTCACCCAATGGGTTGCTAAATGGCTTACTGATAGAACCCACACTGTAAAAGTAGCCGACTCCAAATCCAGCTCCAGACAAGTGACAAGTGGAGTACCTCAGGGTTCAGTCCTGGGGCCACTCTTGTTTGGCATCTACTTCTCTGAAGTACAGGTCAACACTAAGGGACTCTGGCTAACAAAGTTTGCAGATGACTGCAAACTGGGAGCCATTATTGAATCCTCAAATTATGTGGATACTCTACAAAAGGGCCTTACAGAAACAGATGCTTGGTGCCAGAGCCATGGGCTCAAGCTCAATGCCAAGAAATGTATTGTTATCCCTTTGGGAAAAACATGTATCCATGAATTACCATATAGGTGGCAGTACACTAAACACAGAAAGTGTGATAAGAGACTTAGGGACACAGGTGGACAGTGGTCTCACCTTCGATAACCACATCGCCACAACAGTCAGGAAATCCTTCTATGTGGCACACCTCATCACGAAGGGCTTTTCATCCAGAAAAAAGGAGGTCATTGTCCCACTGTACTCATCCCTCATTAGACCCATTATAGAATACAACGCCCCATTTGGTATGTACCTCTCAAGACATCTGCAACAACTGGAAAGGCCTCAGAAATGCCTCACTAAAAGAATCACAGGCCTAAAGCAGATGCCCTACGCTGACCGCCTTAAAAAACTCCAGCTATACTCTGTCGCATATCGTCTACTCAGAGGCGATCTCTGCTTAACATACAAGGCCATGTCAAACCCAGAGCTGTTGGACATGCTACACTTAAAGAAATCCCAATCCCTCAGAGTTACACGCTCCAGGGATCTAAACCTTGTCATCACAATAAACAAAACCTGCTGGAGGGATAGGTTCCTGACCCAGAGACTCCCCAGACTCTGGAATAGATTGCCCATACATGTCAAGCAGAGTGCCTCTTTGGACCTCTTCAAGAGGAACCTTGATGATTGGATGGGAGAAAGGAAATTCACCCTGGGGATCACGTCAGTCGCCCTGCTAGACAGGGGTCCAGGAAAGTAAATAATGTGGGAAGAAATAGCCAGGGAATTGTTATGGCTAGGCTTGTATAGGCCCTAGGGCTGATAGCCTAGTACCAACCTATGAACCTATGAACCTAAGATATCATTTTGATATTTAACTAGATATACTTTGCAGGTCCCATTATTAGGACCTTCTTGCAAGGCTGACTTGAAATCTCTCACAGCCATAACTCTTTGTTCCTCATATTCTTCATCAGAATATTTAATAGGTTTATTCTGAGAGCTTTGAGGCGTATCAGGTAGCTGTGAAGTGCAAGTGTCAGCATCATAATAAATAGTGTTTCATTTCTATCACTTCAATTCAGTACTGATTACCTTCCTTCCTAAGTACAGCAGTGCTTAGCAGTCTAGTACTGTCCCCCGTGCAGCATATGATGTAGGCCTGGTCAACCTGTAAAACAACCAGTGGTTAATATTCAGTAAGTAATCATCTTCCTGACAAAAAATACATTCTCTACATTCCAAGATTTAAAATTAAACTTTAGCTGTAAAGGAAGAGGCCAAAACCTTTATTATGTAGTGTTATCCAACTGTTCTTCCACAGAATTTTTTTAGTTATCCTGACCTGAAGACATACAACCACATAAGGAAAAACCTATGGTGGAACTCAAGTATAAATAGACTCTGTAATAAAAGAAAACAATCATTGCATGTAAACATAAATGTAGCTCTCAAGATAAGATAAAAAAAAAACCTCTTTATAAACTTAACAGGGAACTC